>NC_083612.1:35244841-35544841 GCF_963584025.1 Labrus mixtus | reverse complement strand
GGCACTCTACACATCCAAGGAACAACAAGCCGAGGCTGGATCTTCCTCCATCACAGATTGAATGCACCAACCAACACCCAAAAGAGTGACTGTGATGAGTGATATTTAATTTCAGGACAATTCTTCAATCTTCATTTGTATCGTTTAAATTCATAACTAATGCTATTTCAAGACACTCTACTAAAAGAGCAAGTCTAGACTGTACTTTTTCTTTTATTTCCAGAGACAGAACATTATTCCACCATATTCACTTGTCAATATTTAACAAAGTATTAGTGGCAGTAGCAGGCAGAAACTTCAAGCAGAACTCATCAGACAGCCATCTCATTTTAATCTTACTAAAAGATTTAACAACACAAAATGTGGGATTTAACTGAGTAAAAAACAAAGATGGGATTACCTGATTTCAAGATTTGATCCAATCCGATAGCTTTAATCTAATTGGATACTCCTGCACTGAGCTCTGGAGGATGAGACTTGTGAACACCTGCATTCTAAAAAACATTTTACTACATACTTTCAATTTTCTGCTTCATGTCATCTATCCACACAGATCTACATAAATCACATTTTTGTAGTGAGTATGTAACATGTCAAAGCCCAGATCTGAGTTTCTCATAAATATGATCTGGAAGCTCTTGGCACTATAATGCTGTTCTCCATGCTGGGCTCTTGAACAAACTGGTAAGTGATTTAAATCTAAGCAATTTCCCACATTCCTTCCTGACATGACATGCACATTGACAAGCCTTTTGAATTCCATGCTGACATTTGCTAGGCTCTGCATCATTTGTGATTGACTGGCAAAGGGTAGAAAGGAACATTTCATTCTCAGGATGTCTTAGTTTTGCATCAACCTGCTGTCTGGATCCACTACTCATTTCCTGCCTGAAGATCATGTCTGTTACATTCTAACCTTGTCAGGTTACCAATATAACAATTATTAGCCATACTCCATTTGAACATGTAATCCTTTTATCTTTGTAATCCTCCCTACCCACTACCCCTCCGTTTGCGCGTCCTCGCAGAGGGTCCGTCATATTAAGTCCATCCCAAACCAACTAGCGGGGAGTGGTAGTGGGTTATAAAACCCTCCACCAGCGAGTCTGCACTGATGCCGACTTTCGGCTCACGTGCAACGCCTATTGTGTCCGGTCGTCATGGATGAAGCAACCTGTGAGTTCAAACACTGCTCCAACTAAGACAGATATTTAATATCATCATACAGACGTTAACAACTTCAAATGTGTACTGAGGATCAAATATATGTTTATTTATTGTAAAGTGTTTTATATTTACAGGGACTGTTGCAAAAACAAAAGAATATTAAATCATGTTGCAGACAACTTTTCACTGTTAATATTTATTTCTTATTTTTCTACTTTTGATGTCTTTGTGAAATCTCAATTCAACAACAAAAAATACACTTTTTGCTGCTCTGATGTTCAACAATAGTCTCCTTGTCTTTGCATTAATTTAGGACATCCTGTTCTATGAAATTACAATAAATTAACTGAAATGATAATTACAATAAACAATGTCGGCTCAATCTAATAGTTTTGTTATAAGTCTACACTAATATAACTAAAGAAGAAGAAGAATAATCTAGGCTACATAAATATTTTTACAGAATGCATTAGCTACAAAAAAAAAAGCCGTTCCGCAAGATACCGCTGAGTAACCATGGTAACATACAGTTCCTGTTTCCACCTGAGAGAGGGAAGTTTTTCCCAAATCCTGCCGCTGTATTTCTACCCTACACCTTGATGAAGGAGACTTCATTCAGCTGAGAGTGTCACTTCTAACGGAGGGGGAGGGTGTAGGGGTTGGTTTGAAAAAGGCCTAGGTCATCTTTAATCTGACCAGCACGAACAACAACATAGTAAACAATGTGTCCTTCAAAAGCCGCGGCCCCAGCACCGTGAGCCGTTTATCGACGATACTCTGTGTGCTGTGTTGCTCGTCAATACAAATCACCACACATCCGCGTGTAAACCTTTAATACAGAAGTATAGATGTCAAACTGTTCGCAGGGGGAAACTGAAATTTACAGAGCAAATAGTGAAATAGTAAACAGATGCAGTGTGGACAGCCAGTGTATGCGACGTCACACAACATATAGTAAAGGTCGGGTAAAACATTGATACAGTATTGTATTGCGATATTTTGTGTGGCGATATTATATCATGGCAGCCAAGTATTCATATTTTTAATATGATGTTTTATTTATGCTTTTTTTTTAAATTTAACTGCTGAAGGGGTTGCACAATTTTTTTTTTAACAAGTTGTACTGTTAAGAATTCATGTTCAAGTTCAATTAGACTGAAATACAAATAAAAAGACTGAAGTGAGATGAACGGACTGAGAATTTTATCTTATTTGACAAAACGATTCTTGATTGAGTTTAGTGTAGTGGACATAATATGCAGTTAAAAAGCTTAATCGAAATATATTGTATCGCAATTCTCAGCATATCGAAAAATGTTAAAAATCGCAATAGAATCGTATCGTGTCTCAAGTATCGGGATAATATCGTATTGTGGGGACTCTAGTGAGTCCCACCTCTAACATATAGCGCTCGCTGGTTGTTGTTAGAGGGGGAGTGGCCTAATTCAAGACGGGGCATTTAAAAAAAATAAATTACACCTAGGCTGACTACTTAAGTAAAACTGTTTAAGTAACATTAACATCCTCACGTCAGATGATTCACTCGTTATCCAAAACATTGTGATCAATTATTTATTTATAATAAAATTACATAATCCAATGGCAGTTAAGATTATACAAGAAAAAAGATCAGATAAAAAGACTTCTGATAATGTCTAAATGTTTTTCTTATGTTGTGTGCCTTATGTTTATTCTCCTTTTCTTTTCTGTACTGATGTTGTTGTTAGGCGCTGAATCCATCAATAATATAATTTCTTTGTTTATTTCAGAAAATGAAAGATTAAATATGGAGAGGGCAATGGGTGTGCAAGAAGATAGTCCGTGCTTTTTCTTACAGCTGAAAGAAAAGGAAGCATTAGTGAAGGTGCAACACATGGTACATGTTTAAAGTGGATTTTGTTTGCAATAAGGAGATATTAGTTATTTTATTTCCACTGTTTTAGAGAAGTTGATTTTTACTTTAAAGCTAAAATGTAAAATTTTCAATTCAACTGATGCTTTAATTTCAGTTCAAATATTCAATAAGTATCCATAAATATTTCATTTCTTTAAAATCATCAAATGATGCACTCTTTCATTAGAAAAAAATATTCCAGCTATAACAATTGAGCATATGTCAGTGAACTATGAGGGCAAAAAAACAATAACAAAATAATCGTTCATGAATCATAATCAAGGTAAATTGTTCAATTAATCATGATTGTAGCTCCCTCAGATAACAACACGAATCATGAGGTCTTGATTAAAATACAAGGTTTATTTAGTCCTCCAGACCAACCCGTGAGAACTGAGATTGAGAAAGGAGAGAGGAAATCAAAGAGTTTACATTTAGACAACGTAGATAACACACTTTCATACAAGCTAATTAGCATAACAATTCCCGCGTGTCATCGCTAATTTACATACATAAACATAGCAATAAAACTTACACATACCTCGTACTAAGATGGCGCGGCCGTGTCCAGATGCCGTCCGGGTTGCTCCGCTGAGGCTGTGTGTTTTTTTCTTTATTTATGTTGTTTTTGTGAACTTTTTTACATCAGGTCTTTCAGCAAATATAACTTATGACTGAAATACGCTTTTGGACATAAAGAGACTGGTCACAAACACAGTTTCCAACGATGATCAGTGGTTGCCGGTCGAACTCCTGCGTAACACAACACAGGACGGGAACAATGGCCAGAGGAGGAAAAAGCACCGCGGAAGACGAGGTGGTGTCTGAAACAGGCTAAGAACTCAGGCCCACCACCCACCCCTGCCAAGCATCCTTCTTGCCAACGTCCAGTCCCTGGATAACAAGATGGATGATCTGAGGGGTCGGGTAAAATACCAACGGGACATGAGGGACTGTAACATCATCTGCGGTGCCGGATCAAGCCATCATGCCATCGGACTCATTCTCTGTGTTTCACAAGGACAGGACGGAGTAATCTGGCAAGTCAAAGGGTGGAGGGGGTTGTTTTATGACCAACAACAGCTGGTGTAACCCACAGAACATTAAAACTCTCTCCCACTCCTGCTCGCCACATCTGGAGCACCTAACCATCCTGTGCCGTCCATTTCACCTCCCCCGGGAATTCACTTCGGTCATCGCTACATCTGTTTACATTCCACCACAAGCGGACACGGACACAGCTTTATCGGACCTGCATGACGTGCTGTGCCGACACCAAAACAAACATCCGAACACTGGCCTCATCGTGGCTGGTGATTTTAACAAGGCGAACCTTAAGAAAGTTATGCCGAACTTTTTCCAACACATCACTTGCTCCACCAGGATCAACAATACACTGGATCATTGCTCCACGCCATTCAAAGAGGGCTACAAGGCGACTTCCCTGCCCCCACTGGGTAAATCAGACCATTCCGCCATTTACCTTTTGCCAAGGTACAAACAGACTATTGTACGTGAAAAGGTGGTGACGAGGCAGGTTAGGCGCTGGAACGACCAATCAGAGGCTACGCTGCGAGACGCTCTGGATGACGTCGACTGAGGCATGTTCCAGACTTAGTCTTACAGACTGAGACGAGCACTGAAAGATGCTAAGCGGAGGTACAGGGACAAAGTGGAATCACAGTTCCAGCAGCGTGATTCAAGGAGCTTGTGACAAGGACTGCAGACAATTACTGATTACAGGAAAAGAGCCCATGTCTTGGTGAGTGCAGACACCGCTCTGGCTGACGAACTGAATGACTTTTATGCGCGATTCGAGGCTAACGCTTGCACCGCTAACGTTAGCATGCCAATTGATGCAGCCAGCAGGATCTCCGAGGCCGGAGCGGCACACTCGCACCCGCTCACTGTGTCAGAGCACGACGTGAGGAGGACACTGAGAAAGGTAAACACCAGGAAGGCTGCCGGGCCAGATGGTGTTTCCGGCAGAGTGCTGAAGTCCTGTGCTGACCTGTTAGCTCCAGTGTTTACCACCATCTTCAACCTCTCCCTGAGTCAGTCTGTGGTCCCCACATGCCTGAAAAAGCCATTATTGTCCCTGTACCGAAGAATGGCTCTCCAGCTTGCCTTAATGACTATCGCCCAGTAGCACTCACCTCAGAAGTGATGAAGTGCTTTGAGAGACTCATCAAGATGCACATCTGCTCCTTGCTCCCTGAGTCTCTGGATCCACTTCAGTTCACATACAGACTGAACAGATCCACAGATGATGCTGTCTCCCAGGTACTGCACACCACCCTCACCCATCTGGACAGAAGGAAGGGGGACTATGTGAGACTGCTGTTCATTGATTTTAGTTCAGCTTTCAACACCATAGTCCCCGCCCACCTCCATTCCAAGCTGATCAAGCTCGGATTTAACACCTCCCTGTGTGCTTGGATCCTGGACTTCCTGACGAACAGATCCCAGGTGGTCAGAGTGGGCAGACACACCTCCAGCCCCTGCACCCTCAACACCAGAGCACCACAGGGCTGTATCCCCAGCCCCCTGCTCTTCACCCTGTACACACATGACTGTGTGGCCACAAGCAGCTCCAACATCATCGTGAAATTTGCAGATGACACGGTGGTTGTTGGTCGCATCAGCAACAATGATGAGCAGACGTATACAGGGGAGGTTGGAAACCTGACACAGTGGTGCCAGGACAACAACCTGCTCCTGAACGTTAGCAAAACCAAGGAGCTGATTGTGGACTTCAGGAGAGGACAGCAGAGGGATTACACCCCACTGAGAATTGATGGGACGCTGGTGGACAGGGTGTGCAGCTTCAAGTACCTGGGGGTGCACATCTCTGAGGATTTAACATGGACAACCCACATAGACAGTCAGGTGAAGAGGGCGAGGCAGCGCCTCTATCACCTCAGACAGCTGAGGAAATTCAAAGTCTCTCTGAAGGTCCTGAAGACTTTTTATTCCGGAGCGGTGGAGAGTGTGCTGACTGGAAACATCACCCAGTTGTATGGGAACAGCACTGTACGCGACCGAAGAGCCCTGCAGAGGGTGCTGAAGTCAGCAGAGCACAACACAACACTCCCCACCCTCCAGGAAATCTTCACAAGGAGGAGCACAGCCAGGGCAAAGAGGATCATGAGTGATCCCCACCACCCAGGTAAGGGACTGTTTACATGGCTACCCTCTGGCAGGCGCCTTCGACACATCAAGGCGAACACAGAAAGACTCAGGAAGAGCTTCTTTCCTCAGGCTGTCCGGACTGTTAACTCCACTCTCCTCAGTTAAAAACAAAACAGAACTAAACAAAACAGAACTGTGATTACGTGATGCACACACACCACACATTCCAATCTGCACATTGCACTTTGACACCCTGGACACTTTACACTGTTTACATTATTATATATTCTATATTTAATATTTTGTACATTCAAATAATCCTTTTTAATTTTTACATTATATGCTATTTTACCGGACCCTGGACACTTTACACACTGACACTTTACACTGTTTACATTACTCTATATTTTATATTTTGTACATTCAAATAATTATTTTTTTTATTTTTTACATTATATTCTATTTTACTGTATATATGTGTATTAGTAATTTGAGTGTTTATTGCATGGCCTTGCGGAACAGTCCTTACATTTCACTGCACATCTGTATGAGCATGTGACAAATAAAAATCTTGACTCTTGAATCTTGAATCTAGGCTGCTTATTATCTAAGAGGGGCTAATCCTGGACCACTCTTTACTCTCCTTAAGTTTATCTTTTTATGTGTGTTAACTTCTTAAGTTTTATTCTGCTCTTCATCCTGTGTCACGTCTGTCAAGGTGCGTCGGCAAAACTGCTACGTGCGGAACGATCAATAATAATTAGTTCCGCCTCAATGACTGGAGAACGGAACTACAATAATAAAAGGTTGGACAAACAAAAACTAAACATGAGAGGCAGTTACACTCCCACCAAATCACACGTCATTTTTTTTTACTTCTGACAAACATAATGCATTTTGAAACATTACCTTTAATACTAACTGTAAACTATGAACTAACTTTGTGCTAGCAGAGTGAGTGTTGTATAATGAAATCTTCAGTCTGCTTCCAACAGTGTAACTGTCTTCTGAATAGGCCTCTCCAGGTAAACAGGTTTGGATATGCGCTTTCCTGTTCCATCCAGAGTTGAGTTGCTGATAAGCAACTTGAGTCTTCTTATTTTTCCATTCTTTCCAGGGAACACTTCAACAACCTTTGCTAGTCTCCACTGTCTCCTTTGCGTAGCATCATCTTGCAGGAGAACAACATCATTGATTTTCGCATTTCTGCGGTCCTTGGTCCACTTCTGTGTCTGTTGAAGATTCAGGAGGTATTCTTTCTTCCAACGTGACCAGAAGTTGTTGGCTAAGAGTTGCACTCTGCGCCATCTTTTCCTGAGGTAGAGATCTTCCCTTACAAACTTCCCAGGAGGTGGAGGTGATCGTCGACTTCATGGTAAGTATGTGGTTTGGTGTCAAGGGTTCTGGACTTGATTGATCAGTGAGATGGTCAGTGGTCAGCCATTACTTCATACAGAAACGTTCGCAGTGAGGAGCAGTCAAGTTGTTTGGATGACTGTTCAAGAATGGACATCAAGACACTTCTGATGGTGCGAATCTGCCTTTCCCAGACTCCACCCATATGACTTGAAGCTGGGGTGTTCAGAATGAACTCACATCCAAATCCTTTAAGTTCCCTTTGATCCATCTCTTTCAATGCTTCCACAAACTTGCGTCTTGCACCGACAAAGTTCGTTCCCTGATCACTTCTTATCTGGCGGACAGTTCCACGAATGACGATGAATGAACGTAGAGCATTTATGAAAGCATCAGTGCTCAAGTCATCAAGCATCTCAATGTGCACCGATCTGGAACACATACAGGTAAACAATAGTCCATAACGCTTAAGATCTTTTCTTCTTTCCTTTATGTAGAACGGTTCAAAACAATCCATCCCACAGTACGTGAATGGGGGGATTGTCTCCATCCGCTCTTCTGGGAGGTCTGCCATCCTTTGTGTTTCAGTGCATCTTCTTAACTTCCTGCACTTAACGCACTTGTGTATATGAGATGACACTGCCTTGCTGCATCCCAGAATCCATATGCCATTTGATCGTAATGCATTCATTGTCATTCCTCTTCCTTGATGGTGTAATCTTTCATGATGGTGCTTGACAAGAAGCGATGACATGTGATTGTCTCTTGGAAGAACCGCAGGGTGCTTCACATGTGGATGTAAAGCAGCATGAGTCAAACGACCTCCCACTCTGAGGACGCCTTGGTCATCCAGGAAGGGACTTAACTTGTGTAGCTTGTTGGCTTTGTCTCTGTGTTGCACCTCTTTGTGCAGCTGGAGCCACCGAATCTCTTGGAGAGGGTGGTTTCTTGAACCATCTTAATTATAGCGATTTCTTCTTCTCTCCTCTCCTGTAAGCTAGTGGCTTCAGAAGAACTTGCCTCGAGACCCTTAGTCACCCTTGCCCATCGCTTTAGGCTCGCAATAGCATTCACAGCTCTGGACCAGTCGGAGAACTTCTGAAGGCGATCTAACAGTGACCTTACTTCCTTTGCCTTTGTTTCAAGAACATGAACTTTCTTGAGCTCTGGGTCACTGCTTGGAATCTCTCCTACCATGATTTCTTCGCTTGGTAGCTCTATCTGCCAAAAAATGTTTGGACCTGTGAACCAGTTTGAAACTACAAGTTGCTCTGCTGAGAGCCCTCTTGAGGCGTGATCAGCTGGATTTTCCTCAGATGTCACGTACTTCCATTATGAAGACTTTGTGCTTTGCTTGATACGTTCCACACGGTTTGCAACAAACACATGAAATCTCCTCGCTTCATTATTGATGTATCCAAGAACGACTTTGGAATCGGTCCAAAAGAATTCTTGGTCACAGTCCATTTCCAGCTCCTTCTTGAGCATGTCACTGGTGCGGACAGCTACCACTGCTGCTGACAGCTACCACTGCTGCTGATAGCTCCAGCCTTGGTATGGTTGTCACCTTAGTCGGGGCCACCCTTGACTTTCCCATAACTAAGGAGCAATGTACTTCGCTTGATGTGCTGACCATCCTAAGATATGAGCACTCTCCATAGTCTGACATGCTGGCATCAGAGAAATGGTGGAGCTCATAACGTTGGACTTCAAAGCCTGATGGAATGTAGCATCTTGGGATTTTAACACCAGCCAGGTTCTGCAGATCTAGGAGCCAAGATTCCCAAAGGGGTCGAAGGTCATCAGGTAAGGAATCATCCCAACTGAGCTTATCACGGCACATGTGCTGCAAGATCTGCTTTCCCACAAGGATGAACGGTGCAACAAATCCGAGTGGGTCATACACTGAAGCAACTGTTGGCAAGACTCCTCTTCGGATAAGTGGATTTCCTTTGACGACCACTCTGAACTGGAACTCATCAGACTCCACACACCACTGTACACCGAGTGCTCTTTCCACATGTAGTTCACCCAATGCCATGTCAAGATTCTTTGCAGCATCTGCACACTCTTCTTTTGGAATCGTTGCCAAGACTTCTTTGCTGTTTGAGGTGAACTTTTGCAGTCGCAGTTTCCCAGTGCTGCAAAGCTCTCTTGCTTCCTTTGCTAGCTGGATTGCTTCACTTACAGATGCCACACTTGTCAAGCCATCATCAACGTAAAAGTTCTTCTGGATGAACTTGATAGTGTTTTCACTGAAGTGTTCTCGTCCTTCCGCAGCGAGGTGCTTGAGCCCGTAGTTTGCACAACCTGGTGAAGAGGCTGCACTGAACAGGTGGACTTTCATCCGGTGCGTTGAAGGTTGGGCTTCAAGGTTTCCATCCTCCCACCACAGGAATCGTAGATAATCCTGGTCTTCTGCTTTCACATGGAACTGATGGAACATGCGTTCTATGTCGCACATGATTGCCACAAGGCTCTTCCTGAAACGACATAAGACTCCTACCAAGGTGTTTGTCAACAGGGGACCAGTTAGTAGATGGTAATTCAAGGACGTCTCTCAAAACCTTGCTGAACAGTCAAAGACAACGTGTATTTTTCCAGGCTTTTGTGGGTGATACACCCCATGGTGTGGGATGAACCATGCTGGAGTGTTGCCAGCTTCTGTCTCTGAAACCTTTTCTGCATCGTCACGCGCTATGGTCTCGTCCATGAACTTCTTGTAGTCCTTGTAGTACTGTTCGTTTCTTCTCAACTTTCTTTCCAGACATTTGAGGCGGTTGATGGCACAAACCTTGTTATCTGGTAAGTTTGGTCTTTCTTTCTTGAAAGGAAGTGGCATTTCATAGTGGCCATCCTCTTTCAGTCTGATGCCACTTTCCATTGTTGATATGAATCGGAGATCTTCTTGAGAAATGTGATCATCATCTGAAGTCCTTTCAACAAAGTCAGACTCCAGCACCTTGATGATGTCTGTCGGTGTGGCTGCTTCCATGACCTGGGTTCTGCAGACAGACAGCACTTCACCTGTGAAATCTGAAGAAGACAGGAGACCTGGTATCACTTGCTTCACGATAACCTGGTGGCTTATTCCAATCTCATCTCCATAGTCAAGACGTGGGTTTCCATAGCCAACTACATTCCAGCTTAAGTCTGTTCTCTGTGCGAAGGGCTGAATTTCTTCACCAGGTACAACTTGTCGTGGCAAGAGAGCTTGAGGACAGTTATAGCCAATTAGTAGGCCAACATCACAACTTTGTTGAGAAGCAATCTCATCTGCGATGTGTTCAAGATGAGGCCATGCCCTCGCAGTCTCTGGAGTGGGAATGTGATCTCTGTTTGCAGGGATGAACTCTCTTGAGTAGGTCACTGGCAGACGAATTATTCTGTCTGAGTTAAATCCTCTCACTTGTAAACCAGTCAATTTCCGGCTCGAGACAATTGTGTTTCTTGACGCCATTGTAGACAGCTTTAGTTGAACTGGTTCATTCCTTGTATTGAGAGCCCCTGCTGTGTCTTTAAGAATAAAGGTTGTGTCACTTTGTGTATCCAAGAGTGCGTACACAAGAACCTCACGATCTGGCTCGCTTATGGCTGAGACCCACACAGGAATAATTGTGGATGTGTGTGTGTTCTTGACATCTTGAATGACTCTATTGGATGTTGCCTCACTCAATGTTGTTAGTACTCTATCTTGTGTGTGATCCACCCACCTTTCTTTAGACCTGTAACTGTTTTTTGCTCTTTCAGGCCTGGTAGACATCCTTTCTTCTTTGGTGCGATTGTCATGGAGGCAAGTTGGATGTTTTTTCTCACAAGTATTACAGATCTGCCTATTTTCACATTCTTTGGAGTGATGGCCAGACCTAAGGCATCCAAAGCACAACTTCTTCTCTTGAATGAACTTCACCCTCTCGGAAATGGCATCATTCATACATTTATGACATTGGTGTAGACCATGACCTTTCTTCTCACAAAAGACACAACTTGTGACAACAGGTTTCTCATCTAAGTTTAGCTCCAGGAACTCTATTCTTTGAAACCTTTAACTTCTCACTTTCACTTGACTTAGAGCATGTAGAGATGTGATTGGGTTACAGGTGATTTTAGCTTCACGTGTGAGAAACTGGACAAACTCGCTGAAGCTCAGGAACCTGTGACTTTGTTCTTCAACTTCAATGACCTTCCTATTCCATCTTGAGGTCAGCCAGTCTGGAAGTTTTGCAAGGATTTTCTGGTTCTCGTTGCAGTCATTGAGTACTTCAAGATCTCAGACATAGCGGCTTCACAACTGTGAAGGAAGTCTGCAAGTTCCTGAAGTTCAACACTGCCTTTAGAAGTTATCTTGGGCCAACTATCAAGCTTGTCTCTGAAGGCCTTTGCTATGAGAAATGGATTGCCATATCTCTCTTCGAGGATAGTTCATGTTGCATAATAGGCTGATTCAGTGGCTAGCAGGAAGTAGCTCTCTATGGATTTCTTAGCAGCTCCACTCACATACTTTCGTAGATAATATATCTTTTCTTCAGATGGAATGTTTTTCCTGTCAATGAGTGTCTGAAATGATATCTTCCAGTCATTGAATTTTAGTGGATCACCAGTGAAAGTTGAAGGTTCGGGTATTGGAAGGCAACTTGCACTGATGGACTCTGCAAGCGCTCTGACGAGCACTGCCGTGCTGTCTTCTTGCTTTAGGTGGGTCACAGATTTTGGTGGAGAGTGACAGCGCAATGGACTTTCATGCTTGACACCCTCTCTCTCCTTTGGTATGATGAGTTGACAAAGCTCACTCATGTCTTCATCAGAGCATTCATAAACTTGTTGTCACGCCTTAGCAGCCTTCAACTTCTTAATTGTCTCTAACCTTTCTAATTGTCTCCGTTTGGCTTCTACAACTCTTTGTCTCTCTGCAGCTTCAGCTTCAAGTGTTTGGAGCTCTTCAATCTGACGTTCTTGCTCTAGCAAAACTTCTAAGGTGGCCTCATTTGCAGCAACTTCTGCAGCGGCTTCTTGTCTGTTAGCAGAAGATATGCTTGAATGTCTGGATATAATCTTTGAGCTGCAGAGAGATTGAACTGAAGACTTTGAGCGGTGAGATGGGATGCTTATTTTGTCTGAGGCTGTAGACTTCACAATAGACTCTGTCTCCTTACCATCTTGTTCTTTGTCCTTTCTTGTATCCAGGCAACGTCTTGCAGTGTCAATGATTGACCTGGTTACTGCTTCGCACGTGTCAATCCTGCATCGTACGTCATGATCAGGAATGTGGATTTATCTAAGTTCTTCATAAACAGTGGTCAGATCCTTTGAGGCATTTTCTACCTTTGTGGCATGTTCTTGAAGCAGGCTGGAAGAGCATGACCCACTTATTGCTTGTTTGGCATCCTTAGCAATAGCCTTCCACTTCTCATAGCTCACACTGAAACGATGTGCAGATCTTCTTATTTGCTCATCGCGCAGTTCTTGGTCCTTTTCCATTAACTTTCGGACTCTTTGGCTTTTTCGTGAAATTAGTGAGGTAGTGGGGTTATCAGATTCTTCGTTTTCCAACGCCTGTGGTTGCATGTCTTCTTCAACCTCCTGTTTGCCATGGCAAGACTCAAACTCTGACATTTTCCTTAGTTTATTTAAGGTTAGTTTAAATTTAACCTGTTTCTTTGCTGAATAGCTACTTAATTTAGTTTAAATGTAGCTTAAGCTTTGATGAGTTGTAAACCCTTTTTATGGTTTTAAGTAATGCTATTTTACCTATCTTTGAATTCTAAATGTCAATTTGACTTACCTCACTACAAGTGATAACTTAGCAGAAATATTAACTCTTAAATCACTCTTATTTGAACTTCTATCAAACACTTTTAGGTATTTACCTTTAAATGCACAAATTACTTATTCAGCATAACTCTTAGCACTACTGGCTCTTAATGAATATCTACAGCACACTTATCTATAAACAATGTCAATATCGAACAACCTTAATAAACTTCCATTAGAACAGGCAAGTAAACAACATTAAATGTGTTTATGAAAATAAAACGTCTCAGTCTCTTGTGCTGACAACTCTCTTCAACCTTTCTGTGTGGACGGCGGTAGCTTGGCTGCTCTCCGTAAATGGCTCCTCCCACCAACGGATCGCTGCACTAGGGTCTTCTCCTCGTCTACTCATGCAGAGCAGTCGAGTTCTCACTGTAGCTCCCTCAGATAACAACACGAATCATGAGGTCTTGATTAAAATACAAGGTTTATTTAGTCCTCCAGACCAACCCGTGAGAACTGATATTGAGAAAGGAGAGAGGAAATCAAAGAGTTTACATTTAGACAACGTAGATAACACACTTTCATACAAGCTAATTAGCATAACAATTCCCGCGTGTCATCGCTAATTTACATACATAAACATAGCAATAAAACTCACACATACCTCGTAGGCTGCTTATTATCTAAGAGGGGCTAATCCCGGACCGCTTCTTCTTTACTCTCCTTAAGTTTATCTTTTTAAGTGTGTTAACTTCTTAACTTTTATTCCGCTCTTCATCCTGTGTCACGTCTGTCAAGGTGCGTCGGCAAAACTGCTACGTGCGGAACAATCAATAATAATTAGTTCCGCCTCAATGACTGCAGAACGGAACTACAATAATAAAAGGTTGGACAAACAAAAACTAAACATGAGAGGCAGTTACAGTGATGTTGATTTGAGGCCCAGCCCTATCACTCAGATCAACTTCTACTATTCTTCTTTTAATGTTTCTAACATCTAATAGACAATTAAAAAGTTATCTTTCACAATGAAATATTGACACGTTATGACCTGTTTCTGTCTGAAAGTCTGTGAAAAAAACATACATAATGCATTTTAAAAGACTGAATAATAATAATAACAATAATAAATTAGATTTATATAACGCTTTTCTAAATACTCAAAGACGCTTTGACAGGAAACAACAAAAAAAACAAAGCAAAAACGAAGAGAACAATACAAAATAGAAATAGAGTCAAGGGAAGAGGATAAGAGTCAGAGGTTGTAGGCGGTGATGAAAAGGTGAGTTTTTAGGGATTTCTTGTAGGAAGTGAGTGTGGGGGAGTCTCTGATGTTTTTAGGGAGAGAGTTCCAGAGGGTGGGAGCTGCAATGGAGAAGGCCCTGTCCCCCCAGGACCGAAGTTTGGTCCTGGGGGGACAAATGTAATTACTTCCAAATTCATTACATTTGTTGGTATTGCTGTTAATATTTTCATTAATATAGTTAAATTTGTCATTTTGATTTAGTCAGATTTTTGCTGCAAGTTTATATTCAATATGTTTTTATTCTCTTGTAGCAGCACACATTTATTACAGGGATGTTTTTGTGTCATGCAGTTCTGTGTAATAATAAAAATTGTTTATTTGATCATTTTATAAATCCAGTCTCAGGATATGTTTCTTCTCTTTCAGTAGATAGTGGTCTGCAGGAGGTTTTAGATGAACATAAGGTCAGTCTGAGGAAGAGATGTGAACATGTGACTGAAGGAAGTGATGAAACAGGAAGTAGAACCCTCCTCAGCAGGATCTACACTGAGCTCTACATCACTAATCCAACATTACAGAATGTCACAGCAGAGACGCTCGGTGTCTGTAAACTGTTGTTCATCTTTGACGGCCTGGATGAAAGCAGACTGTCGTTGGACTTCACAAACAGGAAGGTTGTGTCTGTTGTCACAAAGAAATCACCGTTACACACACTGTTGACAAACCTCATCAAGGGGAATCTGCTTCCCTCAGCTCTCATCTGGATAACTTCTCGACCTGCAGCAGCCAATCAGATCCCTCCTTCATGTGTTGACAGGGTAACAGAAGTACAAGGCTTCACTGACGACCAGAAGGAGGAGTACTTCAGGAAGAGGTTCAGTGATGATGAAGATCTGTCCAGCAGAATCATCTCACACATCAAGACATCCAGGAGCCTCCACATCATGTGTCTGATCCCGGTCTTCTGCTGGATCACTGCCACAGTTCTGGAGCACATGATGAGCACAGAGCAGAGAGGAGAGCTGCCCAAGACCCTGACTGACATGTACTCACACTTCCTGCTGGTTCAGACAAAGAGGAAGAAGAACAAGTATGGTGAGGATCATCAATTGAGTCCTCAGGAACTCACCAAATCTGACAGGGAAGCTGGGGAGGCTGGCGTTTGAACATCTGGAGGATGGAAACATCATGTTCTATAAAGAAGACCTGGAGCGTTGTGGTCTGGATGTCACAGAGGCCTCGGTGTACTCAGGAGTTTGTACACAGATCTTCAAAACAGAGTGTGTGATCTTCCAGAAAACAGTCTACTGCTTTGTTCATCTTAGCGTTCAGGAGTTCCTGGCTGCAGTCTACATGTTCCACTGTTTGACAAACAGGAACACAGGTGTAGTAGAGGCTTTCCTTAAAGACATCAACCTTGTGGACTCATCTGGAAATACTTTTTTATAGAAGATTTCTAAAGTTCTAACTCCTGGCCCATCCCTGGATGTCTTCCTGAGGAGTGCCATGGAGAAATCCCTGAAAAGTAAAAATGGTCACCTGGACCTGTTTGTTTGCTTCCTTCATGGCCTCTCTCTGGAGTCCAACCAGAGACTGTTAGGAGGCCTGCTGGGTCGGAGAGACAACAGTCCAGAAATGATCCAGAGAGTCATCAACAACCTGAAGGAGATGAACAGTAAAGGTATCTCTCCTGACAGAAGCATCAACATCTTCCACTGTCTGACGGAGATGAACGACCTCTCAGTACATCAGAAGATCCAAGAGTTCCAAGAGAACAGATCAGAGGAGAAACTCTCTGAGATCCATTGCTCTGCTCTGGCCTACATGCTGCAGATGTCAGAGGAGGTTCTGGATGAGTTGGACCTGAAGGAGTGCAACTCATCAGACCAGGGACGACTGAGACTGATTCCAGCTGTGAGGAACTGCAGAAAGGCAAAGTAAGTCCAGATGTGATTAAATAGGAGTATAAAGCTTTTCATTTATTCATATATATATATATATATACTATACAGTATTTCGCACAGAATGACGAGGTACCTGGGCGGTGGAGCGAGGGGGGTGCAGACGATAGTCTTTTTTTTTTTTTTCTTACTCTTATCTTAGGGTATACTGTATTTTAATATTAGGTTTGTATTTATATCAAATGTGTTTTCCCTCTAAATTAATTTTGTTTTTGCAACAAACTACTTTAATCTGTTAAATTTATCCACGCACGCGCACAAACACAAACACCAGGAGTACGCCTCACGTTTTGAAAAGTTCCTCTTGATATTCTGTTATTTATAGGAGTTCAGAATCAGCAGCAAGCAGCTGTATATTAACATTTTTAAAATGAAGCAATGAGAAGCTTCAGTTTTGATTGGTGCAAGGTACATTTCCAAGAGGGGTGTGTGGACAGTGGACTAAACTTCTCCAGTAGCAGTTTATCTTCAAATAGTGTTACAGGGACCAAATGTTCCTCTGAGGACAGTTTGTGTTTAGAGTTATGAACATATACCACAGAATCTGTACAATTCTCCAACTTTCACATTTCTCTACCAAACCTCCATAGTGCACCTTTGATTTACAGTTAATTCATACAATAATAAGCATCCAGTAACAGTTAACAAAGGTCTGTTGTTAACATTCATTTAGGGTTTACGTTTAAATTAAGTAACTAATTAATATTAAATGGTTGATAGAGGTGGTAATTCAGATGCATGTCTTGAGGTTTACAGCTAAGTCATTTCATTTAGACAACCGTTTTTATTAATGTTTGTTTAAGGTTTATGACTGTCCACTTACTTGTCTTTCCTCCAACAGATGCACTCTATGACGGTCTCTCAGAGAGAAAAAAAAGTTTACTGTCTTCTTGCATGACGATTTCTATTCAGTTCAGTGAAGTCTACAACATGCAGTTTCTGTTCAGCTTTGTCGCTCTTTTAGTTCCGTCTGTTTTCTCTGTGGAGTTTGCACTCCTACTTGCTACAGTACGGTAGTTGAGCTCTCAGCCTGTAGTGAATGTTGTGAAGCACAGACTCCTAGCTTGTGAGCTCTCTGCCCGACTCCACTGGTCACTCTTTAACTTTATGTATAGGACTCTTTCAATCAAAAGAACCCTCAACAAGGTTTATTTACGGAACAATATACCACCGTTTTATGTAAATGCGTGCAGTCTGTTCCGGATTGTCTGGATAAAGAGCCGTCTGTCATATTGTCCTGCAAATCTGTAGAAGACTGCCTACAGTTCCTAAGTGCTGACAGGGTTAGGAAAACGGTCTTCTTGGGGTGTCCTCTTCTTGGGACGCCCACTTCGCGGCCTGTCTCTGACATCCCCTGTTATATGGAACTTGGCCTTCAGTTTGGGGATGGTTCTAGGGCTCACTCCAAATAATGCTGCAACTTGGTTGTGCGGAACACCAGCTTGAGAAGCCCTATGGCACGGGCCCTATCCAGATCAGTCAAACGTGGATGGCTTGGAGCAGACACCAACTGACCACTTTAGAAGGGCCCATGCTCACAGGAGCTGCCAATCAAGCACCTGACTATCAGCACCTGGGGTATCAGAAGCTCAATAGCTCAAGAGTCAATAGCAATAGCAGAATAAGCTGCTTGGCATTGGCAGAGAAGATGTGGCAAGTTTTTCATGGGCGCAACCCACTTACTCAGTTCTGCTGCTTATCCTACAAATGTTCCTCACAAATGTGGAACCATTTAAAAGGGAAATAAACAAACTTTCCAACATTACAAGATTTATTGCCAAGAAGCATTGTTGCAACAAAAAAATAATCTGCCAAACACAAATTTTCTTTACTTTTTGCGCGATGTTTATATGAATAATGTAACATATACATACACACATACATATACACATACATATACACATACATACTAGGGCAGCACAATATATTGTTTCAGCATCGTCATCGCGATTTGCGCATGCAATAGTCACATTGCAAGGACATGTGATGTGAAGAAAAAAATTAATAAATCTGTCTGGAGCCGAAAAATATATTTGAGCCTTTCAATTAAGTTTATGTAGCCTGTCTAAGCCCATTCACATTACTAATAGATCTAAATGAGCATCCATCTATATATTTTCCCACATTACATGCAACAACTCGCATAGTTAGAGCACCTTCTCAGCGCTCTGTCATGTCACCTGCTGTTATCAGGGTCGGGCAGAGCAACGTGCAGCGTGAGTGGTCGAGCGACTGAGAGAGAGGGAGCGGTGAGGAGCAGGGATTTTGACAATCTGACAGTTTAAGGAGACAGGTCCCATATTATGCTTTTTCTAGTTTTATGTGCTCTTTAGTGTGTTTTCCAAGTGTCCTGTGCATGTTTAGGCACATCTATGTGCAAAAATTCAAAGTCTGCGGAAACTCGGCTTCTCCTACCTCCTCCTGTTAGCTGTAGCATTAGCTGCATGTAACGCTCGGTTCTAGCCCCCCTCGATAAAAATTTGTCAGTCCGATGTCATTGTCAGTGTGAGATCACTGATCTAAGCCCATTGGCTCGTTGTGGCAAGCCCTGCAGTTCATGTTGCACGCCCGTTAACTTCTGTAGCATGCCCACGATATGCCGTAGCCTGCGGTAGCACAGTAGTGCTAAGGTGCTAATGTTTATGCTCCCCTCGGATGGAGCCAGTGGCTGCATTCCCAATATGGTAAAAGAGGCGGGATTTTCCGAGACGCGTGCTGAGCAACTGACCAATAACGACAGAGCGGATCGGCAGACCAATCAGAGCAGACTTGGCCCACGTGGGGCTCTACAGTCTGGGCTCAACAGAGCGTAGCTGACGGACTCAGAGCGGAGAGGGAGCAAGGAGGAGCAGTACATGAAAACAGACACTTTTTTCGGACTTTAGCTATTGTGAACGTACAAAAGTAGGTACATAGATTAAATATACGAACCCTAAAAAGGGCATAATATGGGCTCTTTAACACTATCAGGGTTAAAGGTAAGCGCCCTCCAGATCTGTGCGTTCAACTTTGTCTTCAGTCAGAACAGACCCTACCCTAAGCCTTACCCTGATAGCCCATTTTATTTTTTATTTCACATCCTCCTTCGCACGCCTTACGATTTCATGAGCTGCAATAAAACTTGAAACAGTCGTACAGGTTAATGTTGAAGTAATCCGTTGCTTAAAGTTTGCTTTGCTTCAAGCAGAAATCGCCCTTTTTTTCTGAGGCAGACTATCTTCACAAAACGCATTGTGCTTGTTCTAGAAATGTCTCTAAACATTACTCTTCATTGATTCACATCTCTGGCAACTGATTACTCAAGCCTACAAAAAAGGCAAAACACAGGAGGACAAACTCTGAGAGCCATTGTGCGTCTGCTCAGCCTGTATGTGCGCGCTCCCACTGTGTGCGTCTCTCTTGCGCGCATGCTGGAGGGGCGCAACACAGTGCATGAGCACCTTATTAAAAAGTCTGACCGGATGTGAGAAGAATCACTTGCAAGAAATATTATAGATCAATATCGATAATTAACGGATATCAACATGATTTAGACTCTTTTCAAACGCAAATAGCGTTCACTGAGGCAAAGAGAGACAGAGGCAATCAGGTGAGAGTCTGGGAGAATTCAGCTGAACAGAGTGAAGCAGTAAACTTCAAAAAATATCGCAATATATATCGCAGGAAACAGAAATATTGCAATGTAAATTTTTCCCAATATGGTGCAGCCCTAATACATACCTAAATATTGTGCACACATATGCATTTGTATGTATAACCACGTACAAAACTACATTTATGCATAAATACAAACATGCATATGTGCATAAAACATGCATACATACATTTATATTGTACTTATTTATAAGTTCATACATTTATCCATGTTTTATTAACTGTTCTATGAATCACTGAAGCTCTGTGCGGGAGACTCCAGGAAAGAGTTTAAATGAACTGAACAGAAAAAACATTTATCATAACTTGCATTAAACTATTCCTTACTAATTTACATACTGTGGCTAAGCTGAGCCACATTCAACCTCCACAATTTCACACTTTTGTACTTACAGATCACAAAAAGCCTGAATGGATACCGCATTTTTCACACCCTAAACACTAACTAATTAGCATAAGCATATGACATTTTACATGTAGTCCGTTAGCATCGCGGCTTACGCTAATTGCATACACCAATAGAATTTTCAATACACTTGTTAGCAACGAGGTGTATCCATGCGTAGGTGAAAATATGTATTAGAAATATTACATTTGTGAAAAAAACTAAAAAATATTTTTCAAAATCTTCCCCTTCTTCCCAGAACATCCCGCGTATTTGGCCCACAGGTTGTAAATTTGAAGCTCCCGCTCTAAAAAGCATGTCTCTTAATAACAGAGTGTAAAACAGAATTTCCCTCAGGGATTACAAAATTACGAAAAGATTCTCCCGACCTAGCTGTTCACATATGCACCTCACAGCGGGAGACTATCCCTGTCAGAGGGGAGGGGGGGGCGGGGGAGTCTCCTGAGGTAAGACGTGACGTAAAAAAACAACGTGAAGACGAAGCGACAGAGTCCGCTACACAACGCTATAATGAGAATATTTGCCTTTATATCAATGCTATGTGTAGTCCAACAGAATGACAACATCAAAAAAAGAGCAGAGAATAGCATACTGGAGAATAGAAAACATAATGCAGACATTTAATTACGTGCACAGAGATCGTAGTGGCCGCGTGCAGACACTGTTTGCACCATGCAGCAGTAATAGTATACGAATGTCACTCCCCCTTCTTTTGGCTCGTGGTGAATTCTCCGGAGAATATGCTTCAGCGTTCTCACATCAGCTCACCCAGACTTGCTGCGGTAAAAATACTAGGGGTCTGGTGTGACAGGTCAATTTAGAACATTGATGTTTATTGTTTGGTTTTTGGGGACCCCACAAACTCATTTTTCTTGTATTCGTCATTTTGAAATTCCTTAGTTCAGGATTTTTCCTGGCTCAGAATGGGCCTTTGGGGGGTGATTATACGTGCTGTAGTAAACATTCGACCCGCGTATTACAGTATAGTTTGAGTCTGTATTACCTTATTTGACAGAAATCTGTGAATTTCCTGTTATTTCTAAACATTTTATGAAGAATATTATCATTATGCTTAAGTTACTGAAACCCAAATTAAATCTGGTAAAGATTTTTTTTTTCATTGCAACAGAGAAACAGGGGAGGAGAGGGATTTTAAGGGAGAGGGGTGTAATGAGATTGGGAGAGGGGGGGTCACATCCTGCCAGTTCATTTCACCCTCTTCCTATGATGGCTGCTCTTTTCATTTAAATTGTGTTTTCATTTTACATACACATTTGTTTAAGTACATTTCTTTGAGTTACTAAGGTATTATGTCAAATAATCACAGATTTAAGTCACAGATCATTTGGATGATTTGATCAGATCAGGAACTTGAGAAATAATAAAAATATATTTGCTGGTTATAACACAGCGCTGTTTGACAGTCTGTGTGGAGAAGTTCACAGACTACAGCTGGCTGACGTTACGATCGTTAAGTTATTGATTGTTGATAAAAGCAGACACGGTGGAAGTGGACGGAGAAAAGTTGAACGTGGGTTCCCGACTCGGTCCATACGGATAGCGGATCAACCGTGTTCCGTTGCACTACAAGTAAACAGGTGCACGCGGTGGTTGGCCTTCCGGTGTGTGTGTGTGCGTTTGCAGCCATGTATGTTGGTGTGTCTCGTCTGGGCGTGCCCCCGCGATGACCCGTTCCAATTAGCCGCAGTTAGCCTACATCATACGCGGTTTAGTATAGTTTTAACATGACTGTTGTGAGTTTCTGGCTGTAACACTGGCAGTAGAAACTCTGGGTGAAGTCCAAGCGAACAATTCGGCTGTTTGCGTTCGCATATACAGCTCCTCTGGGAAATATCCTGAGTTTTTCAGGAGATTTCCATATGTGTGAAAAGGGTATATGTGAAAACAACCTTTAGATTACAGAGACAATATGTAACCTTGAGTTTGATCTTAATTCTAAAACAATATAAACATCATTTGATGTAATCAAAGTAGGGCTGGACCTGAATATTCGGCTATTCGAATATTTGTTCGTTGTGTTCACACAGCGGTGAACAAAAAATGGTATTCCGGACAGCCCTAAATCAAAGATGCACCTGCTGGGAAAACCGAGAAAAAGATGGATTTTAAGTGTGCTCTAATAGATCGGCATCTGACTGGTCAGACTCACACACACATACACACACAAAAAGGTACGGCATACAGGAGGAGAAACACAGAACGTTTCCCTGCACTCACATCTCCGCCTCCTGGCAGATCCGCACTGCCCGTATGAAAATGCACGCTCCCACTGTGTGTCTCTTTCTCTCCCGCGCAGGCTGGGGGAGCGAAGCACGTTAACATATTCAATTAATATTAACGTAATATTATTTAGTAACAGAGCGACACTTGAATGATTGAACCTCAGTGTATGAGCGCGTCTGACCTGATGTGAAAAGTATCACTTTACAGGAAATATAATAGATTAATATTTATAATTAACGGTTAAGAGGTTTAACTTGTATGCTCCTGTGACTCCTAAAATCACACCTGCTCCAGTTCGCTTCCGTATCATCAACTCAACTACTGCAAGTCAATTTTCATATTCTTTCTCAATTATGTCAGCGGATCGGCCATTCCACCCTCACACCGATTATCTGGTCAACTCCTTTAATGACATCTGCAGAGGAACACTAGATTCAGTATCCCCTGTCAAATCCTGTTCAAGGTCTTCCTCAAGAATCCTCCCATGGCTCAATGATCAAACTCACTCCATTAAATGAGAGGCACTAAAGTGGAGCGTTAATGGAAGACCTCCAGCCTCCATGTTTATTATGAGTGTATGAAAGAACTTGTGAAAATATACAATGATGCAGTCAGGGATGCGAAAGCAACCTACTTCCACCCTGATTTCTTAGAACACCCAAAACACAAAACTTTTATTTGAGACCCTTGACTGGCTTGTTGGTCCTCCCACCAACAGCAACGTGCACTTATCACCTGAGCAATTTAAAGTATTTTCTATTGATAAAATTAGGAAATTCAGATCTCGGACCAATAGCACCCATAATTACAACTCACTTTGTCCCAGAACCATCAAATCACAGATCACTCCAGCTTCTGCCTCTCAATTTGTTCACCATAATATGCTCACACTCTAAAAATTTGGTCAAAGGCATGAAGTCTTCGACTTGCCCGCTTGATGTGGTCCCTACAAGGCTCCTGAAGGAGACCATGTCTACTATTGGTCCTTATATTCATCTATCTTAAACAGCTCACTGACGACTGTGGGGCGTGAAGCTGTGGCTCAGTTGGTAGAGTCAGTCATCTCTCAACTTCGGGGTTCGATCCCCAGCTCCTGCAGCCACATGTCCAATGTGACACTTAACCCTGAATTGCTCCCGCTGCTTCGTCAGCGGCATATGCATGTGTATGAATTCATTTTTAATTTGATTGAATTTTTTACAAATTATTATTATTATTGTTTTAAATTTGTATCTACTTACAAATATATGTCCCTGAGGGAAATTCTGGTTTTACACTTATTAGTGGAGAGATGTCAGAGCGGGGCTGCTACACACTACTACACAGGGAGCACAGCAGAGTGGTTGGGGGGTTCGGTGCCTTGCTCAATGGCACCTCGACAGTGCTCGGGAAGTGCCCTGGCACCTCTCCAGCTACCAGAACAACTTCCAACTTCCGGTTCCCAACCAAAGTCCCTATGGACTGAGGTACTGCCGCCCCAAAATTAGATTTGTTACTTCTGATGGACTCTTTACTCAGCAGCCTCTACCATCAGTGTGTGAATGTGTATGAATGGATGAGTTAATACTGATGGACTCTTTACTCAGCAGCCTCTACCATCAGTGTGTGAATGTGGAGGTGTGATCTGCAGTGTAAAAGCGCTTTGAGTAGCCAGAAGGCTGTAAAAGCGCTATACATCTTCAAGTCCATTAACCCTTTACCAGGTGACTGCCCCCCTTCCCCTCAGACGTCTGTGTTTGGTCAAGATCTTTTGTCTTTTGCCTAACCCTAACCCTAAACCCTAACCCTAACCCTAACCCCTAACCCTAACCCTAACCCTAAACCCTAAACCCTAACCCTAACCCTAACCCTCTAACCCTAACCCTAACCCTAACCCTACCCTAACCCTAACCCTAACCCCTAACCCTAACCCTAACCCTACCCTAACCCTAACCCTAACCCTACCCTAACCCTAACCCTAACCCTAACCCTACCCTACCCTAACCCTAACCCTTACCCTAACCCTAACCCTAACCCTAACCCTAACCCTTTTGTCGTTTGAAAGTTCAATTTCATCTCCTCCCATCAGGACGTGGGTAGAAAGTAAAACCCTGAAAAACAAAGAGATTCAGAAACAGCTTTGTCCCAGCAGCAATCAGTGAGATGAACAAGATATAATGCAGCAGCCGTGTTTAAGGAGCATTTTAAGTATATTTATTGATCTCTGCACTTTTTAATTTTGTTTTTTCTTTATCTTGTTTTTACTGATTTTACCTCTACCATCAGTGTGTGAATGTGGAGGTGTGATCTGCAGTGTAAAAGCGCTTTGAGTAGCCAGAAGGCTGTAAAAGCGCTATACATCCTCAAGTCCATTAACCCTTTACCAGGTGACTGCCCCCCTTCCCCTCAGACGTCTGTGTTTGGTCAAGATCTTTTGTCTTTTGCCTAACCCTAACCCTAAACCCTAACCCTAACCCTAACCCCTAACCCTAACCCTAACCCTAAACCCTAAACCCTAACCCTAACCCTAACCCTCTAACCCTAACCCTAACCCTAACCCTACCCTAACCCTAACCCTAACCTTACCCTAACCCTAACCCTAACCCCTAACCCTAACCCTAACCCTACCCTAACCCTAACCCTAACCCTACCCTAACCCTAACCCTAACCCTAACCCTACCCTACCCTAACCCTAACCCTTACCCTAACCCTAACCCTAACCCTAACCCTAACCCTTTTGTCGTTTGAAAGTTCAATTTCATCTCCTCCCATCAGGACGTGGGTAGAAAGTAAAACCCTGAAAAACAAAGAGATTCAGAAACAGCTTTGTCCCAGCAGCAATCAGTGAGATGAACAAGATATAATGCAGCAGCCGTGTTTAAGGAGCATTTTAAGTATATTTATTGATCTCTGCACTTTTTAATTTTGTTTTTTCTTTATCTTGTTTTTACTGATGGCTCATTCCTACCATGCTTTAGTGATCGGTGGTGAATTCTTATTCTTATCTTGCTATTACTTCACTTTATTGATGGTATATTCTTATTTTGATCTTGTTTTTATTTTATTCTTTCGATGGGTTGCTTTATCTTGTTTTTTTCTGACAGGCTTTTCTCTTTAGTATTGAGCACTGTTATTGTAGTGTATGGGCTATTTATACATGCAGACAGTCCTGCTCCAAATTCACAGAACTGAGTCAGCTTGCGTAGTTTAGCAACATATTCTGAGATGCTTTCATCTTTAGACTTACATGCATACATTATATCACCCCTTGTGCCTTACAGCGCACTTCATAGTTAATTACATTGGCGCAGTGATATGTGTTGCCGGACTTCTTGTAACCTGCCGTTTATCAGTAAAGTGTCATACTGAGTTGAAGCTCCGTCTCCGTCTTTCATTTAAAAGTTGTTACAGACACAACAAATTGGCGACGAGCACGAACCAAGATGCAAGTGAATGATCCTGGCTGCACTGACAGTTGAGGGAGGCGGCGGAGCTCGGCAGAGAGAGGAAAAAGAAGAAAAAGAAAAAAAAACAGGACTTGTGAGTGACGAGCTAAACCAGGCTAACGGCTACGGTAACTTCAAAGCGCGGATAACGTGGACAAAACGTGAGCATGTCAATTGTTGGCAAAATAGAGGAGTTTGACAGTGCAAATGAAGACTGGGAATCATATATTGAAAGGGTCGAACTTTACTTCACTGCAAATGATGTGGAGGATGAAAAGAAAGTTCCAACACTCCTCAGCCTTATAGGTGTTAGAACATATAGCCTGCTCAGAAACCTGCTAGCCCCCCAAAAGCCTGCCACACAGACGTTTCAAAGCATTGTGGACATCAAAAAATCACTTGAGCCCAAAGCCCCTTGTGATAGCAGAGAGATTCCGTTTTCACAATAGGAACCAGTCTAAAGATGAAAGCATCTCAGAATATGTTGCTAAACTACGCAAGCTGACTCAGTTCTGTGAATTTGGAGCAGGACTTTCTGATGCTCTGCGTGACAGACTGGTTTGTGGCATGCATTGTCAAAGCACACAGAAAAGGCTACTGTCAGAAAAAGATCTTACACTGGAAAAAGCACTGGCTATTGCAGTATCAATGGAGACAGCAGCTAAGGATGCTTTGGAGCTACAGAAGAAAGCTGTAGACAGTGGCATACACAAAATGTCAATGAATGACACTAGAAAACAAGAACACAAGTGTTACAGATGTGGCAAAACATCTCATGATGCAAACGACTGCTGGTTTAAGGACAAAAACTACAGAAAGTGTAACAGAACCGGACACATAGAGAGAGTGTGCAGACAGAAATCCAGCAACAAGCAAGCACAAAGAGAAAAATCAAACAAAGATAAAAAGCCAAGATACAAAGGTAAACATGTGCATAATGTGACAACATGTGAAAGTGGATCAACATCAGAGTCTGACAGTATTGGACTGGCTTGTTTGAAGTTGCATGACATAACCGAGGAAGACGACAGGGAAATTATCTGGATCACTCCAGATGTGTCTGGCATAAGACTGAAAATGGAGCTAGACACAGGGTCAGCCTTATCTGTCATTTCAAAAGCCGACTACAAGCGACTGTTCCCCAACTTATCGTTGCCGAGGACCTCTGTCAAGACCTACACAGGTGAAAGGGTGCGCCCCGCAGGTAAACTGAAAGTGAAAGTGACGTATGAGGGTAAAACACTGCAATTGCTGCTGTATGTGTTGAAAAAGGGAGGGCCGGGAATGGTTGAGGAAGATCAGACTGGACTGGCACACCATTAAAGCTCTACATTTGGCTCGAACAGACAATGATAGTTCACACAGTGCCACAGAGAGACTGTCGCAGCTACTCAAAACCCATGAGAAGGTGTTTGCAGAAGGCATAGGCACCCTAAAAGGGATAAAGGAAAGAATTGAGTTGGATGAAAATGCAAGTCCAAAATTCCACAAAGCCTGTCCGGTGCCATATGCGCTGTGTCCAAAGGTGGAAGCTGAACTACAGAATCTAGTGGCCTCTGGTGTCCTGTCAAAAGTTGAATGCAGTGATTGGGCGACGCCCATTGTCCCTGTGATGAAGAAAGGGAAGGCTGAAGCTGTTCGCCTATGTGGAGACTTCAAAGTGAGCATCAATCCTGTGCTGCGTCCTGTGCAGTACCCACTGCCACGTATTGACGACATCTTTGCATCGCTGGCAGGAGGGGAGAAGTTCTCAAAGATCGACCTAGCACAGGCCTATCTACAAATGGAGGTCGAGGAATCCAACAAGAAACTCCTCACAATCAACACTCATAAAGGACTGTTTCAATACAACAGGCTCGTCTTCGGTGTTGCTTCTGCTCCAGCAATCTGGCAAAGAGCTATGGATCAGGTGCTTCAAGGTATCCCAGGTACACAGTGTTATCTTGATGACATCATTGTAACAGGCAAGAATGATGACGACCACCTAGAAAATCTCAGCAAGGTGCTTGCCAGGCTAAGCGAGTATGGCCTGCGTGCGAAGAGAAATAAGTGTGAGTTTTTCAGGAGCGAAATCTCATACTGTGGACATGTCATTGACAAGCATGGCTTACACAAATCAAAAGAGAAAATTGAAGCTGTGCTCCAGGCACCAAAACCAGAAAATGTGTCGCAGCTGAGGTCATATTTAGGCCTTGTCAACTACTATCACAAGTTCCTCCCAAACTTAGCTACAACGCTCTACCCACTCAACGCGCTGCTGCAGACAGGAGCAAAATGGGAGTGGTCTGAGGAATGTGATAGAGCATTCAAAGAGACAAAAAGACTGATAACTTCAGATGAACTGCTAACCCATTACGACCCAGCACGACCCATCAGACTGGCCTGCGACGCTAGTCCTTATGGGATTGGTTGTGTTCTGTCACACCTCATGAAGGATGGATCTGAACGCCCTATTGCGTTCGCCTCTAGATCACTGTCAAGCGCAGAACGCAATTAT
The DNA here is from genome assembly GCF_963584025.1 of Labrus mixtus. Classification (NCBI taxonomy): domain Eukaryota; kingdom Metazoa; phylum Chordata; class Actinopteri; order Labriformes; family Labridae; genus Labrus; species Labrus mixtus. Next base: position 35,516,105 of record NC_083612.1, on the reverse strand, counting down.
GCGCAGATCGATCGTGAGGCCCTCAGTCTAGTGTGGGGTGTTAAAAAGTTCCACCATTACCTTTATGGCCAAAGGTTCACTCTTGTGACAGACCACCAACCCCTGGTATCGATTTTTAATCCCAGAAAAGGGATCCCAGTAATGTCAGCCACCCGCTTACAACGTTGGGCACTTTTCCTTGGAGCTCACTCATATGACATTGAATTCAAAGGGACAAAACAACACTGCAACGCTGACGGCTTGTCACGCCTGCCCCTGTTAACAACAGAAGGAGAAAATGCTCCCTATCCAGACCCAGCAGATGTGTTCCACACAGCAGTGGTGGATTAGCTGCCAGTGACAAATTCTGACATACAGAAACACACCAGGAATGATCCCACATTGTCAAAAGTGTACAAAATAACAATGCGGGGATGGCCAGCTCATGGTAACCCTCTGTTCCCAGAGTTTTCAGCTAGACGAGATCAACTCTCCATCTGTCAGGGAACCTTAATGTGCGGCTCCCGTGTCGTAGTTCCCTCACAACTTCGAGCCAGGGTGTTAGAGACTCTCCATGAAGGACACCTTGGTACAGTCAAGATGAAGAGTCTAGCTCGAAGCTATGTTTGGTGGCCGGGTATAGACAAACAACTTGAGGACATCACTAAAGGCTGCTCAGGCTGCCACCGAGTCCAAAATGCACCACCACAGGCACCCCTTCACCCTTGGGAATGGCCGTCGGCGCCATGGCAACGAGTGCATATTGACTTTGCAGGACCATTTATGAACTCCATGTTCCTGGTTGCCGTTGACTCTCATTCCAAGTGGCCGGAGGTGATACAGACGAAGTCAACCACTTCAGAAAAGACTGTAAGTGTCCTCAGGTCAATTTTTGCTAAAAATGGTCTGCCTGAACAAATTGTGAGCGATAACGGGCCACAATTCACTTCAGAGGAGTTCACTCTTTTCATGAAGCAAAATGGGATCAAGCATTTTAAGTCAGCGCCTCACCATCCAGCTACGAATGGATTAGCTGAAAGGTTTGTCCAAACCTTCAAGAAGTCCATTAAAGCGATGGAAAGAGAAAACATTACTCTTCAACACAAGTTGGACAACTTCCTTTTTGTCTACAGAAACTCTGTACATTCAACGACAAATCAAGCGCCTGCAATGCTGTTCCTGGGCAGAACTCTCAGGTCCCGCATTGATCTCCTGAAACCAAATCTGCGGAGGGAAGTGCAGAACAAGCAGTTCAGCCATTTGTCGAGTAAGACTGCAAGAGACTTTGAGATTGGACAGGACATCCTTGCACGTGACTACAGAGGAGACAAGTGGACCCCGGGAAAAATAACAACAAGAACTGGACCACTGATGTACACAGTTGAGGTCGGCGAACAAACATGGAGATGTCACATGGATCAGATTTTGGATGCACAGCCAAAGAGTAACAACTCATCATCTCCAGACGCGCCACTCAGTGACAGTAATGCCACCACCATCAACACATCAGCTGTAACAGAGACTCTTGCTCCAGACAAAACCTCTGCTACCCCTAAACCTCCTCCACAAGTCCAGAGGCGTTATCCTGAAAGGCACTGGGCGCCCCCCAAGAGACTGGACTTGTAGTGCCCATGTGTTCTCATATGTTGTTTTGAGTTGTTATGAAATGTTAGAATTCATACACACAAAGGTGTTGAGCTTATATATATATACATATATGTATATATATATATATACATATATGTATATATATATATATACATATATGTATATATATACAGTACAGACCAAAAGTTTGGACACACCTTCTCATTCAAAGAGTTTTCTTTATTTTCATGACTATGAAAATTGTAGATTCACACTGAAGGCATCAAAACTATGAATTAACACATGTGGAATTATATACTTAACAAAAAAGTGTGAAACAACTGAAAATATGTCTTATATTCTAGGTTCTTCAAAGTAGCCACCTTTTGCTTTGATTACTGCTTTGCACACTCTTGGCATTCTCTTGATGAGCTTCAAGAGGTAGTCACCTGAAATGGTCTTCCAACAGTCTTGAAGGAGTTCCCAGAGATGCTTAGCACTTGTTGGCCCTTTTGCCTTCACTCTGCGGTCCAGCTCACCCCAAACCATCTCGATTGGGTTCAGGTCCGGTGACTGTGGAGGCCAGGTCATCTGGCGCAGCACCCCATCACTCTCCTTCTTGGTCAAATAGCCCTTACACAGCCTGGAGGTGTGTTTGGGGTCATTGTCCTGTTGAAAAATAAATGATGGTCCAACTAAACGCAAACCGGATGGAATAGCATGCCGCTGCAAGATGCTGTGGTAGCCATGCTGGTTCAGTATGCCTTCAATTTTGAATAAATCCCCAACAGTGTCACCAGCAAAGCACCCCCAAACCATCACACCTCCTCCTCCATGCTTCACGGTGGGAACCAGGCATGTAGAGTCCATCCGTTCACCTTTTCTGCGTCGCACAAAGACACGGTGGTTGGAACCAAAGATCTCAAATTTGGACTCATCAGACCAAAGCACAGATTTCCACTGGTCTAATGTCCATTCCTTGTGTTCTTTAGCCCAAACAAGTCTCTTCTGCTTGTTGCCTGTCCTTAGCAGTGGTTTCCTAGCAGCTATTCTACCATGAAGGCCTGATTCACACAGTCTCCTCTTAACAGTTGTTCTAGAGATGTGTCTGCTGCTAGAACTAGAAATGTGTGGCATTGACCTGGTCTCTAATCTGAGCTGCTGTTAACCTGCGATTTCTGAGGCTGGTGACTCGGATGAACTTATCCTCCGCAGCAGAGGTGACTCTTGGTCTTCCTTTCCTGGGGCGGTCCTCATGTGAGCCAGTTTCTTTGTAGCGTTTGATGGTTTTTGCGACTGCACTTGGGGACACTTTCAAAGTTTCCCCAATTTTTCGGACTGACTGACCTTCATTTCTTAAAGTAATGATGGCCACTCGTTTTTCTTTACTTAGCTGCTTTTTTCTTGCCATAATACAAATTCTAACAGTCTATTCAGTGGGACTATCAGCTGTGTATCCACCTGACTTCTGCACAACACAACTGATGGTCCCAACCCCATTTATAAGGCAAGAAATCCCACTTATTGAACCTGACAGGGCACACCTGTGAAGTGAAAACCATTTCAGGTGACTACCTCTTGAAGCTCATCAAGAGAATGCAGAGTGTGTGCAAAGCAGTAATCAGAGCAAAAGGTGGCTACTTTGAAGAAACTAGAATATAAGGCGTATTTTCAGTTGTTTTACACTTTTTTGTTAAGTATATATTTCCACATGTGTTAATTCATAGTTTTGATGCCTTCAGTGTGAATCTACAATGTCAATAGTCATGAAAAGAAAGGACACTCATTGAATGAGAAGGTGTGTCCAAACTTTTGGTCTGTACTGTATATAAAAAAAAAAGGTCTTGATATGATTTTCATATTTGAATGGATTGTTTTGTTATGCATTCAGTTGTATTATCCATTCAATTTAAAAGGGGAGGAAGTGTAGTGTATGAGCTATTTATACATGCAGAGTTATATCACCCCTTGTGCCTTACAGCACACTTCATAGTTAATTACATTGGCGCAGTGATATGTGTTGCCGGACTTCTTGTAACCTGCCGTTTATCAGTAAAGTGTCATACTGAGTTGAAGCTCCGTCTCCGTCTTTCATTTAAAAGTTGTTACAGACACAACAGTTATCACTTCATGTTTTGTCCTGTGCTGTCGTTTGTGTTTAAAAGGAGGCTGACTCACTCACTGTAAACCAAATCTACCTACGGGTACCAATAAAGTTACCTTACCTTACCAATGTCTTTAAAGAGTAATTAAACCCCAAAACCACTTTTTTCAACTATAAACCTCTGTATTTGAGTATTAAGTAGTGTTATGGATCAATTCAAGTCCAAATCTCGACATTTGAGTACAAAGTATTGAAATTCGAAATATTGTGTTAGAAATGTTGAAAAACTCTTAACGGCTGTGTGGCGTGCATGCCTACGTCACCAAATCTATAAAAGCCTCATCACCTGAGGCGGCAAACTGTCGGGAGTCAAGTGGATTGAGAGAGCTGCGCGATCAATAGTTTAGTGGTTTAGTAGTTGGATTGTGCTGTTAGTATAGATTAATTTAGTGTAGATTGTAGAGTTATGAGTTTATAGTATTTACAAAGTAAGTTGGAGCTTGTAAGCAGTAGATTGGTTGTTAGATCTTATCAATATTAGTTAGCTAGTGGCTTAGCTTTAATTGTAGGTTAGTTTTAGCTCATAGTTTAGCACAGTGACTTTTATGAAACTTAGTTAGTTGTTTGATTTAGCATTTAGTTTTTAGAGTATTTATTAGATAGTGGTCAGGATGGGTCTGCAGTTTCTGCTCTGGCTGCAGTACCAGCTCCGGGTTGCACAGCTTTACAGCGGACCTGGAAATTAGGCGCCAGTGGCTGCCTGCTTTGGGGCGACCAGACCGTGATCTCCCGCCTACAGCTTGGTAGTGCAACCATCACTTCTCCAAAGATTGTTTTTCCAACATCATGGAAGTGGAACTGGGTTTTTCTAGATTGGCCAAGCTAAAACCTGATGCAGTGCCATACGTTGCTCTCCCGGTGCCGACAACAAGAGGACTGTCACAGCAGCTGCAAGTCCTTTGAATATTGAGGTGAATGAATAAATAGTATGTTGGTAATAGGCATTTTATTAACATCACATGTCTGCTTGGCTAATTTTACGGGGAAATAAACTGCTCAAGGTAAATGACGTTGGCGAAGTTCACTGTTCGGCTTCGGGAAAAGAGCAAACTTATAGACATATTGGCGGTTATGGTTAGCCGTCAGCTGACAGCTAACGCTAACAGCACTAACGCTGTTGTGTCCCGTTGCTGCAGTGTCTTCATGTTCGCTCTTTTCCCGCTGCCTAACGTTATCCTGCGGTCCTATAGATTCTGTCGATAGGCTGGTAAAGTGATGAATATTGCAATAATTAGGCCGTGTTGTAACGTCTTTCAGGAGAGCTGGTTAATATGCTTGGCTGGTAACATTAGCCTGTACCAGGGATGCGAGCACAATGCACAATTTAACCATCAGCTCGTGAGAAAGTTTACACTTATGTTTCCGCCAATTTAAGGGATACATTTGTATACTATAATAGTCTGTATCGTGTTTATCATACTTTGTGCAGGGTGATATGAGTCACAGCAGGTCGTTTTTCATCTTTGCGCACACACAGAGGGGTTTGTGAGAGGTCTAAACGTAATCAAATAAATTGAAGTTCAACTAGAGACGCGCTACCCAGCTCCTTTCCTCACAAATTAAAACTGCTCACCACAAGGTTTATTTACTAAACAGTATATCAGCGTTTTCTTAAAATGTACTTTTTTCTTTTTTTAAATATAGCTCAAGTGCTCTCATAGCTCCGCAGATCCACTCGTCAGAGGTCCCTCACTGCTCTGTTTATTAAAAACTATAAAACCACAAAGTGATCGTAGGAAAATTGTGAACTTTATATTTGTTGTCTATTGAAGTGTAAAAAAGGTTGAAGTGGGTATGAGCTGCTGTTAATACTCTAAGTGTTAATAATCCTGTTAATAAGCATGAGTATTATCCAAACACTAGCTGGGATAAAGTAGAATGGTGATATAGCATATGTTCTGTTTCAGCCTAAACTGACCAGAGGTGATCAGTTTGCTGCTCATTTGTAAAAAGTTTAATCTAGAACCCCTCTCTCTCTGCACAGCTCCTCAGTCTCGGACTCGTAAGTGTATCATGTGAGACTGGCACTTTCATGGCTGTTCCTGAGGCTCTGGCAATCCCTGATGGTCCAAGGGCGAGCTCCACCCCAGTCAAAAGAGTCTCAACTCAGATACTCTTATTGCGTATCCTAAATATAAACATGGGGACTTCACTGCCCACTGAAGAGTCGTCCTACTTCAGGTCATTTGTTTTTAGAAATATGACTGGCATCATTATTCATCTACGGAAAATTGTGTTATAACTCTAATTTATCTGTACACTGAAGACTACATTGATACACTTTTTTTGCAGGCAGTAAGTTCCTGTCACCCCAAGTGAATACACTTCAGACTGCTGTGTACTGCCTGGTTGCAATCTTCACATGGACGACGGCGTCTGAGACATGAGCAATTTGTCCTTCAAGCTGCACAGCACCAACTCCAGGCGTTTGGTGTCTCTTCCCTAATGTGCTTATTAATTCATTTTGCTGTTTTTATTTTTGATGGTTCTTATGAAATACTCCTGATCAATCACAGACTGTTCAAAATCAATTGTAGTTTATAATTTAAACTGGGAAACGGAGCAAAGTATGTTTTACAGTTTACAAAAGAGTATTAATTGAAGCCCCTACCTGATAAAAAAAAGTTATCTCTGACAGTGTTGTATTTCTGTCTCGCCTGATGCGGGTGACAACACAAGACGGGATGACCACCCTGATGTGCTGGCCCAAAATAATGGTCAGCCTTTTTGCAGTACTTTGTCCTAAATGAGAATAATTTGATATACTCCAAAGCAAGGATAATGAATCACACAGGTGTCGCAACACTTCTGATAATAATTTCTGACTTTGTAAACTACATGTTATGAATAAAAATATTTAGAAACTATTCTCTGTATTGATTTTGTAAAACTGACCTATTGAGATCTGGTGTCTGTCTTTAGAGCTGCATGTAGGTCTCATACACAGCCTGCAGCACATAGGGGTTTATTTGTGTGAGAGGGGCAAACATTGTATCATGTTGCTGCAGAAGGAGTGAGTGGGTGTGTCTTACCCCCCCTCTCAAAGTTGATACATTGACATTCTAAAGGCATTTTTTTAAATTCCAGGGTAGAGCAGTACAACTGAAAATGTGGGATTTAGTTACCCTTTAATGCTTGTTCGTTTATTCTTTATTCAGATTGATGAACTGCAGTTTGTCAGAGATCAGCTGTTCTTCTCTGGTCAGTTCTGAAGTCCAACCCCTCCCATCTGAGAGAGCTGAACCTGAGTGAAAATTACAGGCTGCAGGATTCAGGAGTGAAGCTGCTGTGTGAGGGACTGCAGAGTCCAAACTGTAGACTGGAGACTCTGAGGTCAGTTCTCTTCTTCTCTGTTTGTGTTTTACATCTCATGTGTTTGATTATCAGCTGAAACATTTTCATGTTCACATGTTTCTGACGTCCATGAAGTTTTAGATTGAATACTGTTCATGTTTATTTTCTTGTTTGAATCTGCATCATAATAAAATCGGATTTTTACTGAAATAGTTTAAATGGAGTTCTTTAAGTTTTTAAAGTTTCTGATTTTTATTAAATGTTCAAAACTGAAGACACAAGATTATCTGAACTGATATATATTTTATTATGAAGTACACACACACACACACACACACAGACTCACTCTCTCATCACACACACACACACACAGAAACACAGACACACACACACACAAACACACACACACACATATATACACACACACACACTCACACACACACAGACACACACACACACACACACAGAAACTCACACATACACGCACACGCACGCACACAGACACACGCACACACACACATACACACACACACATACACATACCCTCACAGACACACACTCAGACCCTCACTCTCACACACACAGACACACACCCTCACACACACACACACACACAGACTCACACTCACACACACATACATACACACACACACACACACACACACACCCTCACTCTCACACACACATACACACACACACCCTCACACACAGACACACACTCACACACACACCCTCACACTCACACACACACACACACACACACACACACACACACACACACACACACACACACACTCTCAGGTGTGTAAAGCTCAGTAGAGTATTGGTTGTGTAATCTTGACTGAGGTCAGTAACATGTTGGTGTCTTTATTGACATGAACAGCTGTATGAATGTTTGGATGATGTCTGTAGAAAGCTGACATTTGAATGATCCACAATAACAGAATGACAAAGTCTCTCTACTTATTTTAGGGACACACTCACTTATTGGACCTAGTTATGTTGTTATGTTATCATCTGATTGATCATTCTTTTTATTCCCATCTTTTATTCTTTATTCAGATTGATGAACTGCAGTTTGTCAGAGATCAGCTGTTCTTCTCTGGCCTCAGCTCTGAAGTCCAACCCCTCCCATCTGAGAGAGCTGAACCTGAGTGAAAACTACAGGCTGCAGGATTCAGGAGTGAAGCTGCTGTGTGACCTTCAGAAGAATCCAGACTACAGACTGGAGACTCTGAGGTGAGTACAGGGTTGGGTTTAGTCCATCCTGGTCTCTACAGGGTTTCACTAAACACAGTTCAGGATTCGTACAGTCATTAAAAACCTTGAAATGTTTTGGAATTTGAAAATACAATATTTCCAGTCAAAAAGCAGATGCATGGAGTGCTGCATGGGTGTTGTAAATTATTTTGGTTCTCTGGTGCTCTTCCGTGCGGGGATCCAACTTAGAAGTTTTTGAAGAAGTCTGAGGCACTCAGAGGGTTCAGCATAAAAAGCAACTGGTCAAGCAACATTTATCAACTTGTTCTTTTACTTAGAAATGTGTGTAAATATAAGCACAGCTCTGAGCATGCTTACACACAGAATCTAGAGGTAGAACATTGAAACTACAAATAAAAAGCACCACGAGTGTCACAGCACGCCAGAATCCATTTCAACCTAGATGCATGTTCCCAAAATAAGTGATTTTGTGTGGTTTGAAACAGACCTGTTGCCTAATTGGTCTGAAAACCTTAAAAAGTCGTCTGTGACAGGCGTTACTTTGAAATGTTACATCATGGCTGGTTTTGCATTATTAGATGATTTGGTGAAGCCTGCGCTCCGCAGTAAGTTCAAAAGAGCGCACTGATCCGTTTGGTTCAGCTTGTTCTGTTGGAAGAGCGTCACTGTTTGATTAATCCCCCAGAGAGAGCTGTGCCCCCGACCACGCTGTAAATGTTCAAGGGTGAAATTGTGGAGCAGATACTTCTCGCTTTTGTGCCGTGATGTGTTGTTATTTTTTGCACTGAACTTATTATCAAACTTCATCTTGGTGTTTTCTCCTCTGACCTGTCACCTTCTCTCATGCAGCATTTGTTCTTTTGTCAGTAACTTCCACTAAGTGAAAAGACGAATCATTTATCTGGGTCACTTAGCGCGAGAGTTACTAACCTTATTTTATCTCTTTATTTATCTCTTTTTTTATTTCTCTTTTTTATTCAACCTCTTCCACTTCCATTCCTCATTGTTATGTTACAAAGATCCGGCCTATCCATCATGAGCACTTTAGCAAAGCAGCAAAAGTTACAGTGGTAAGAAAAAAAACGTCTTATTAAAAGGCAGAAATCTTCGGCCGGATCCCCGGCTCATGACGAAACAGTCTTCACAGGCCTAGACTGCGCCAGGCTTGGAAAGGGATAGGGATAAATGAGGCCCCTGGGCGCCTTGTCAGTGAGGAGCATTCTAACGGCCTCATTGACCTCTGCTCAGGTTAGTGCTAAGGCTTCCCCCGGATCGTCACACTCTGCCTCCTCTTCAGAGAACGTGTTTTCTAGGTTCAGGAGACACAAAGCCTCCATGCAGAGGACTGAGGAGACATCTGCACAGGTTGATGTGCATGGATTTCTTTCAGGGAAGAAAAAGTTTGCATTCAAGACAGACAGATAGACACAGATGGAAACGTGTTCTTGTTTAGTTGCTAAATTAAACCAAACATTACAACCTAACAACCTAACCCTATCAGGTCAAATTTAAAGGTCACATATTCTGCTAAACCCACTTCCCCATGTTCCTCTAACTCTAATATGTGTCTCTAGTCTGTCTACAAACCCCCCAATGATGAGAAAAGTCCATCCTCTCCATCTTCTGCCTGCTCCACTTTTCAGAAAATGTGTGCTCAAACAGGCCGTTTGGAGATTTTCCCTTCATGACATCACAAAGGGCAGTAGCCCCTCCCCCAGGTGGGTGACACTCCCACAGCTAGGTGTTTGTTCTGCTCTCTGAGTCTGCCTTCTCACTGTAAACAATAGGACATGGAGCGAGAAAGACCGAGACACCCGAGCCCTTCCAGAGAGGTGGCGTGGTTAGACACAGCTCATTTACATATTTAAAGGTACAGACACAGAAACAGCCTGTTCTGAGCAGGGCTGAAATAGAGGGGTTTAGACTTTCAGAGAGACTCTTATGACCACACAGCTTGGCCTTTTGGATTATTTGTCTTCAACACAACAGCCATACAGACCCTCACCTTACACAGCTGACTTTAAAGATTCTTCAAATCTACAAGTTTTTATTATTTTCCTTATTAATAAATTGCTTTATTAATTAGTATACCCACGTGTCTCCCATCTGTGAGACCCGGGTGGTGATGGGGTGGTACACAAAATATCACTGATTATGATTTTATTGTCTTTTTTTCTTTTTTAGAGCAGCTGAAAAGAAGAAAAGAGATTCCTGATACAGAAAGACATTTAAGATTTAAGATTTACTTTTATTGATCCCCGCAAGGGGAAATTTAAGTTTTTACACTCTGTAGTCATGCAACACACACATAGGCTGAAATATACACATACATGCAGAAACAGGATCCTATGGACATGCACTAATGGAGAGATGTCAGAGTGACTGAGCTGCCCACAATCAATCAACTTTTATTTGTATAGCGTCAACTCATAACAAGTGTTATCTCGAGACACTTTACAAGAAGCAGGTAAAATACCTTACTCATTGTCTGTTAACATTACAAAAGAGCAGGTAAAAAGACCTTACTCATTGTTATGTTACAAAAAGCAGGTAAAAGACCTTACTTATACCCACAGTGGGCGCTCCTGAGCTGGTGGTGGGGAGGGGGTTTTGGTGCCTTGCTCAAGGGCACCTCGGCAGTGCTCAGGAAGTGATCTGGCACCTCTCCAGCTACCAGACCAACTTCCATATTTGGTCCATACTTCAACCGGCGACCCTCCGGTTCCCATCCCAAGTCCCTACAGACTGAGCTACTGCTGCCCCATGAATGAATCAGTAGAAGAACCTGAGTTCTGTTATTACATTTTAAGAGATAAGATCATCTCCATCGACCCCCCATTGGGGAAAATTACTAAAAAAGAATTATGTTACAGCAGCTTGAAAGACAACAGTTTAAAAATACATTTAAAGATATAAAAGGTGAATATATAGGTACGTTATTTACATCTACTGTGTTTGAGACACATTATCAGAAAAGTATTATTGATTTGTATGTGACATAAATAATGGGAACCTTTTGTGAGCGGAACCTTTATTGTGTGTCCTGTTTTTAGGAGGTCGTCTGAAGTTTGGTCCGACTTTACTTTATGGTCTGTTAAAGTAAAATAGAATATGTCCTGATGGTCTGCATTATATTACTTTACTTTATGGTCTGTTAAAGTAAAATAGAATATGTCCTGATGGTCTGCATTATATTACTTTACGGTCTGTTAAAGTAAAATAGAATATGTCCTGATGGTCTGCATTATATTACTTTACTTTATGGTCTGTTAAAGTAAAATAGAATATGTCCTGATGGTCTGCATTATATTACTTTACGGTCTGTTAAAGTAAAATAGAATATGTCCTGATGGTCTGCACTATATATCTTTACTTTATGGTCTGTTAAAGTAAAATAGAATATGTCCTGATGGTCTGCATTATATTACTTTACGGTCTGTTAAAGTAAAATAGAATATGTCCTGATGGTCTGCATTATATTACTTTACTTTATGGTCTGTTAAAGTAAAATAGAATATGTCCTGATGGTCTGCATTATATTACTTTACGGTCTGTTAAAGTAAAATAGAATATGTCCTGATGGTCTGCATTATATTACTTTACTTTATGGTCTGTTAAAGTAAAATAGAATATGTCCTGATGGTCTGCATTATATTACTTTACGGTCTGTTAAAGTAAAATAGAATATGTCCTGATGGTCTGCATTATATTACTTTATGGTCTGTTAAAGTAAAATAGAATATGTCCTGATGGTCTGCATTATATTACTTTACTTTATGGTCTGTTAAAGTAAAATAGAATATGTCCTGATGGTCTGCATTATATTACTTTACGGTCTGTTAAAGTAAAATAGAATATGTCCTGATGGTCTGCACTATATATCTTTACTTTATGGTCTGTTAAAGTAAAATAGAATATGTCCTGATGGTCTGCATTATATTACTTTACGGTCTGTTAAAGTAAAATAGAATATGTCCTGATGGTCTGCATTATATTACTTTACGGTCTGTTAAAGTAAAATAGAATATGTCCTGATGATCTGCATTATATTACTTTACGGTCTGTTAAAGTAAAATAGAATATGTCCTGATGGTCTGCATTATTAATAACATTAACAGTTGGTCAGTCTGCACAGACTGTAAGAATAACAGGCTCGACTTTCTTCCGCTCCCCGTGATGCTGCTGCAGGGCTGAAATTTAACATTAATATTTGTTAGGCAGAATATTTCTTCATGTGTTCAGATAACACTAAAGTTATTATCTGGTTCAATAATGTCTGTAACTGTTGTTACGGCCAGCTCGTGTAGGCCCTAACATTTCAAAATGGAGGTCCACACAGTCCACTTGCTGAAGTTTTAGTTTATTTCACAACAACCCAAAAGTGCAAGAGCAGAGGGAAATCAGTCCAATCTGTCCCCCAGGAACCCCGGAAAGCACTGGCAGCCTGCTTGTATGCCCTTCCACCCAGGTGAAGCCCATCTGCAATCAGCAGGTAGGTGGGCGAGTCTCCCAGGCATGCCACCGCCAACCACCAGATGACGCCAAACCCTGAAAGACAAAACACAAGCAGTACCAGGCCAAACACCATGGCCAGGGCCGTCACACTGTTCAAAGAAAAGAGACAGAACAGACATGTTAACATCAGCAGCCAACGGTGAAATGTAATATGAACCAAACATGATTTGTACAAGGACTCAAAATGGGCTGATCATATTCTACTAAGACTTCAACAGGTTGACTTTAGTGTTCATTTACTTTAGTTAATATTTAAGACTTCAACAGGTTGACTTTAGTGTTCATTTACTTTAGTTAATATTCAAGACTTCAACAGGTTGACTTTAGTGTTCATTTACTTTAGTTAATATTTAAGACTTCAACAGGTTGACTTTAGTGTTCATTTACTTTAGTTAATATTCAAGACTTCAACAGGTTGACTTTAGTGTTCATTTACTTTAGTTAATATTCAAGACTTCAACAGGTTGACTTTAGTGTTCATTTACTTTAGTTAATATTTAAGACTTCAACAGGTTGACTTTAGTGTTCATTTACTTTAGTTAATATTTAAAACTTCAACAGGTTGACTTTAGTGTTCATTTACTTTAGTTAATATTTAAAACTTCAACAGGTTGACTTTAGTGTTCATTTACTTTAGTTAATATTTAAAACTTCAACAGGTTGACTTTAGTGTTCATTTACTTTAGTTAATATTCAAGACTTCAACAGGTTGACTTTAGTGTTCATTTACTTTAGTTAATATTTAAGACTTAATAGACTCAATATTCAGGAGTCAATTCAATAGTTTACAGTTGATTTGTTTTGACTCTGGTTCAGAATATTCAGAATTTGTTCACAAATTCTCTTCTTGCTTTGTTCCATGATTATGTGATTCATATGTTATATAATAACTTTCCTTTTATTAACACTATTTCTGTTCAACAAGATTCATTTCTATTTAAAATGCTCTTTCGGTTATTTCATTATCATATTTGTCTGTTATAACTTTTTAGTTTTAGACTTAAATTTTAACTTCTCAAATAAGAAAGCAGTCTCAAATCTTTTTGAGGAATTATAGCTAAAGAAAAAAAGAATTCTACTTTGTATACAGTACATCTTCTGATAAATAAAGTGAAGTACTTTGATTGCATTTCTGTGGTGTTCCTGTAGGTGACCATGATGCAGCCAGACTGAAGCAGCAGGTTGTGAAGGTGGACGCCATCATCTTGTCTTTGCAGCGTTGATTCTGAAGAGAACGCCTTCACATAGGACTCAAAGGTAAAATGATCTCTTATATGATTGGACTGTGTTATTGTAACTGCTATCAGCATCAAAGTAATTTTAGTAACAATTTATAATCTTTCTTAAAATGTGAGGAAGACTAGCAGAAGATTTTAACAGCCTCTATGATTCTGCAAGAAGTTCATGTTTAAATTGTTCTTCTTTCTGTCTTCAAGGAAATCAATGCTTAAAGGAAACAGCAGTCCAGACTCTGATTCCAGCTCCGGTGAGGTTCTGCACACAAATTGGCTGTCTGATTCGTTTAATGGGTAATTACCACACAACACCAAATCAGTACATTAAATTTACTTTTTTTTAGCTAAATACTGAAGCTACTTCTGCATATTTGTCATGAAGCACAAGAATCCAACTGACTGCAGTTTCTGCTCACACTGCTGAAATCATGTCTCACTGTTTAAGTTTCACAGTTGTACTGTGAGTAGTTAGAAATAATAAATCAACAGGAGACACTGTGGTGCAGTGTGTGGTAAAATTATTACATTCATGTACGAATGAACACAATACTTTTCTGCAGGATTATTCTCTCATTCCTTATCCAGAATTGAACTTGCTTCAGATACAACAACTGACCCAAATACTGATCAATAACTTAAACAACAGCCAAATACCGCCACCTAGTGTCTAAAGTGAGTTTTGTCTAAACTAAATGTGTTGAAGTGTTTGCACTTCAGAAATAAAAGTTTTCATGGCTAACAAAAAACAGTATAAACCAGTTCTGCTCATCTGTCTGTCCCTGTCCATAGGCTCACTGACTTAAAGAGAGAGGACACTTTGCTTCCATGTATGAGAAACACAAGTCCCAGATTGAATCACTCTATCAGGTAAAGAGCTGTCTCACTTTAAAGTGATATAAGAAGGTGGAGTATTACAGAATCATACTAAGTAAGCCACAGTCCGTCTAACACTGAGTTAATATAAACTCTATGTATATTAACTATACACCTGTTAGCTCACATCCCTGGCTACTGCTGAGTCATTGGCAAAAGTTAATTATTCTAACCCTGTTTATGTCGTGGTTATATGAGAATATTTAACATTAGTTTAATTTATCAGGCTGGCCCATGTGATGACAGTTTAAAATAATCTTCAATAGAAAGTGGCAGGAACACTTTTGTCTTAAAACATAAATTCATAAAGCTGATCATATTATTGGATTCATCCTGTCTTATTATATATTTTGTTTTTCCTCTTAAATAGTTATCCTGTCTTTAAAACAAACTTTAGAAGCTGAAGTTTAGCAGAACCTGAGGACAGATCTGATTTCAGGTCTGAGGCATAAACATCACAGTAAAATTCATTATACTTTACATTTAACTCCATGATTGTTTTTCTTTATTACAGAAGATGCCCTCAGATTCAGATCCATCAACAACCCCTGACAACATGGAGGACTCGTCCCCTGAGCGTTTCCTGTCCTCTCTCCATGGAGTTCTTCTCTTCAGTTATTAACTCTTGAAAACAGCAGCACAAAATGCCAGACTGTTTGACAAGTCTGTGATTGAATAAATGGAAATGGAATCTCATGCATATCTTGTTATGCTTATTGGCTTTAAATGTTTAATATTAAATAAGTTTGAAGGCCATTTATCTCAGACGAGACCGGCTGTGACAAGCTGAGCTCGTCTGTTAGCTTTGCTGTTGTCTTAGCTGTTGTTGGTCAAGAAGAAATTAATGTCAGTTCAAGGCCTTTTCAAATGTGAGCTATGAACTTAACTGCTAAATGATTTTACTGTGACCAACACGTTGTAGTGCTCCAGTTAATCAGAGACAGTCAATTCAGATTTTAAAAAAGTTTATTTAACCATTTTATGAAAAATAATCTTCAATAAACAACCCCTGGCCCCTGTCCATCATCGTCAACTATGACGAAAAATATCGTTTTTCAACCTCAAATAACTTATTTAAAAGAAACTTCACAGAAAAATGAGCACTTGAACACAATGTAGGGTGATAATAACTAATGATCACAGCAGAGTTTAGGTTTGGAAAAAAATGATGTGACGAGTATTTTAGCTTTACAGTTTGACCCACATCCCGTCTGTTATCATTGAGGAGGCGGGGTTTATGACCTATACTGCAGCCAGTCAGCAGGGGGAGCTCTAAAAATAAAAGCTTCACTCCACCGGGGAGCTTGTCCCGTCCATTATTTTTACAGTCTATGATCTAACCACGGCAGGGGAGTCTCAAAAGTCCCACACACAAATGCAGTGAGGTTCACAAATGACAAACAGTTTGTAAATGAGATACAAATGTGTTTTTAAATATATATCTATACATATATATGTATGTATATTATACATTTGTGGATTTCTATTACATATATACAAAACTATAAATATTTGTGTGTGAAATACATTTGTGAATCTTATTTTTTTAATTTGTGCATTTGTTTTACATTTATATAGAATGAAATATATTTGTGTGTGCATTGAAATACATTTGTGAATCCTTCTGTGTGTATTTGTGAATATTGAGACTGATCTAACTCCATATTAATGACGTTATGTCCTCAACAGAATTCAAGTGTTTTAAAACAATACTAAGTCTCGACTGAGAGAGGCAGCAATGTGCCACAAGACATCGAGTCTGTTGGAAATACAAAACAAGAAGAAGAAGTACCGGAAGTCCGACTTGCCTCCGTTGGCCGTGCTCCTTCTCTGTGCAGTAACAGTAACACTTTACGTCTAGTAAGTGATGCATTTCAAGGCTGGACTTTTTCTACCATGCCCAGTCGCTGTGCCGTGCTGTAAACTATTATTAACGTACATTTTAGTTGAAGGTAATCTCTGACTTACGTGAGGTCTGAGCTTGTTTTCCGCTACCTACCGTACAGCTAGCGTGTTAGCTGCAAAGCCGACAAACACAGCCACCTGACATTTACACTTCTTCAAGGCTTTTATTGGAAATGAACAGGACTTAAATCCACAGGGATTACTTTCTTTTCAAAATAGTTAATCACCGGGTTGCCCTGCGACTCAATGCCCGAAGAAGGACCGAGGATGAATGGGTTTTCTCTCGGTGAACTCTGCTGGCTCTTCTGTTGTCCACCCTGCCCCAGCCGCATAGCGTCCAAGCTAGCTTTCCTCCCCCCGGAGCCCACATACTCTCTACACAGCGATGCTAACGGGGGGACTAGCTTACATTTAACAGAGCGGGCGGACTGGCAGTACTCCCAGAGAGAACTTGATGCAGTTGAAGTGATTAGCACCAGAAGCAGCCGGGGTAACCGAGTAGGATGCATGTTTGTGCGCTGCGCCCCGAACAGTCGGTACACTCTGCTGTTTTCCCACGGTAACGCCGTGGACCTGGGCCAGATGTGCAGTTTCTACATCGGCCTCGGATCCAGAATCAACTGTAACGTGTTCTCCTACGATTACTCAGGCTACGGAGTCAGCACTGGTAAACCCTCAGAGAAGAATCTCTATGCAGACATCGAGGCGGCCTGGCAGGTGCTGAGGAACAAGTGAGTAGGAGCTATCACTCTTCAGTGGATCATCATAATAATAATAAATTAGATTTATATAACGCTTTTCTAAATACTCAAAGACGCTTTGACAGGAAACAACAAAAAACAAAGCAAAAACTAAGAGAACAATACAAAATAGAAGTAGAGTAGGGAAGAGGATGAGAGTTAGTGGTTGTAGGTGGTGATGAAGAGGTGAGTTTTGAGGGATTTCTTGTAGGAAGTGAGTGTGGGGGGAGTCTCTGATGTTTTTAGGGAGAGAGTTCCAGAGGGTGGGAGAGGCAATGGAGAAAGCCCCCCCCCCGCTCCCCCCCGTCCCCCCCACATATCAAGATTGATTAGTAAAGAAAATACATTATTATATTATTTGTTTGCCAAATCAACCTATCCTGGTGGGTATTACATCAATGTGGCTAAAGAAAGTCAGACTGAAACTAACAAAATATCCTAATTAAGCCTCATGTTGTTCCATGAAAGCAATCCAGCCTTAATTAATCAGGAATGACTAAAGCCAGTCTTGCATAGTCTCGCTTTGTGCACACACCTGAGGTTTACAAGAAGCCCAAATGAATGGATGAATGAAAAGACGATTAAATGAGTCACGCAGAGTGGAGAGTTACAGCGCCGTTTCTTTTTTTTCAACAGCTGAACCAGCTCTGATGATTGAGCTGTGCACAATTTACAGCTTGTATTACTAAAAATAATAAGGTAAAACTGCAGATAATAATAAGCCAGGGAGATGGCATGGTAGAAAAATACAGACAGACTAAATGTGCAAGTTATGCATGTTTCAGGTTCATGTGCATTTGACTTAATACTAGATACTTAATTTAATTCTTTAAAAACGTAATTCATCCCGAGGGAAATTGAAACATCCATTAGCTGCTTATAAGATCTAACTCCGGCAACAGCTCTCTCACTCATGGTTTAACAATCATTAACTGATTTCACAAGAATAATTACATCAAAAGATGCTTCCCCTTGGCCAGGAGGAGTTGATGTCGTCAGACGATGTCCAACCTTCATTGGATGTTTCGACCCTGAACCGTAATATCCTCCAGTTGGCGGGTCGACGGTGGTGGCAAAATCACTGCCCATCTTCTCCTCCTGGCTTCCAGCTTAGCTCCTCTCTCCTGCTCCATAACCAGCAAGAGGCTCTTTCTGCTGCCTCCCCCATCCTGCGAGCTGCTACCTTCCTCTCCTTTCCTGTCACTCCAATGGCTGTGAGCATTCTCCACACAGACTGGGCAGGGAATCCTCTACAGCCGACCTCGACTGGAAACAGCCATGCCTGCCACCCTTTCCCCCTGCAGTCATGCAACAGGTCCTGGTATTTGGTACCTGGGGGAACTGCAGCCTTCCTCCCAGGTCTACCTTCATGTCCCATGACTGGGCTTTTTGTAGTAGGTTGTTTCTAGTGGTTGATGGCTTTTCTCCCTCCCTCACAAACTTAATTGATGATGTTGGTTTCCCATGTGTTTGCCGTTTCTTGCGTCTCTCCTGCTCCAGGGTGTTAGTGAGTGTCATGAGCACCTTGTCGTGGCGCCATCTGTATCTTCCCTGGGTGAGTGCTGTTGTATACCCTGACAAGATGTGCGCCATGGTGCCCTTCTTCCCACAGAGCTTGCACAGTGGGTCCTCTCTCATGCCCCATCTGTGCAAGTTTGTCAGAGTCTGGCGTGTGTCATACACTGATCGCAGCAGGAAAGAGATGCGGAAAGGTTCTAGCCTCCATAGATCCGCCCATGAGATCTTTCTTTTGCCCTTGATCGTCACCCCTCCTCCTCCAGGTTCCGTACTTCCTCCTGGGTCATGGCTCTCTTCTCCTTGACATCTGCCTTCCCCCATTGGTTGAAATGGGAGTTTCCGAAACCCTGTCTTCCTATGCATGGAATTCCAATGATGTAGCGTCAGCATGCTTTCAGCTTGTGTGACCGAGGTGTCAGCTGCCCATTTGCCTCCTGCTCGATTTAGAGCCCCCTGGTGGCGGAATCTACATATAGTAGAAACCTATTAAAGGTTTTTAGAAATATGTCAGACAACACCTGAGACCCAAAACCAGAACAAATTTAAGGGAACATTGTTGGCACATTGTTGGTATGTGAACGATTGTGTCAGGATTCTGATGGATCAATCTTATTGGGCTTTTAGTTCATTTATTTTGTGTCCTCAGATCGGATTTTAGTTGGTATGATTGCTGAAAACACATGTGTTTTGTCTCGTACTGATGTTACACTGTCTCATTTAGTGATAGTTTGTTGAAAATACGAGGCATTCTTAAAACTGCCTGTGGGGAGAACATAAGAGTCTGCCCATTCTTTCTTTCTTCTCTTCTAGTTTTAGAGGACACCATGTCTACTTTTCTCCAACTCACATAGTTTCTCCACTTCTGTGTTTCTGAGACTTTTCTCTCCGCTGAGTCCTCTGTGCTTTTCTGTATTCTCACCCTCACTGTGCCCTAATCCCCTAATAGTTAAGAATTGGGTAAGCAAATTCATCAAAAATGTAAAATATTAAAATATTACTCTGTGGTAGAATAGTGATAATACACGTGCCAGAATGTGTTGTAGCCGATGGCATGCTGGCAGGGGGTCGGGGACCACTCGTCTCCACCAGTACTGCCCATCTTTCACCACCATTATTCATGGTATGTCAATCAATACCAGTGGTCTTGCACCACAACATTTACTGCCATAAATATTTACTTTTTATTTCGCACTGCGCTCTTACAGTATGTATCACACTTTGTGTGAATTGCACACAATTCATTGTATGACAAACTCGGTTGTCCGTATGACTTTTTTCTTTTTTACAGGTATGGCATAACACCTGAGAACATCATCCTGTATGGTCAGAGCATTGGCACTGTTCCAACCATTGACCTGGCTTCTCGCTATGAGTGTGCTGCTGTCATTCTCCATTCACCTCTCATGTCAGGGCTACGGGTGGCCTTCCCTAACACAAGGAAGACCTACTGCTTTGATGCCTTCCCCAGGTGAGTGTTGACCCACAGTATCAACAGACAAGCATTGCATGCAAGAGAAAATACATAAAGCCAATTCAAATGCAGATACATAATTAACCAGAGGCAGAGAACAACACAATTCATATTAAAGGCTTAGCCCAAACCAAGGCAGGTCTAGAGGCATGCTTCCCCTTTCAGTGTAGCTAAATGCACTATTAACTTATTTTAAATACAAATACCTTTACATTTAATAAATGCTTAAAAAGCGGTGCCACCTCAAACAAATCTTTCTTTAGAGCAGAGGTGTCAAACATAACAGCTTTTCGGCCAGATCTAGCAGACCAGCAGGTTGTTTTTTTTTTTACGATTTCAGGCTATTTTAGATTTGGTTTTTCAGTAAACAACACATTTTGAAGTCAGCTCATCAATACTCCTTTATGGTCAGAGTCTTCATCAATACCACCCATCTCAGGAGCGATTTTGGTCCATTCCTCTTTACAGATTCAAATCCTGAAGGTTTCAAGGCTGTCGCTTGGCAACTCAAACTTTTCAGCTCCCTCCACAAATGTTCTATAGCAGTGGTTCTCAAACTATGGTACGCGTACCACCGGTGGTACGCAGGCTCCCTGTGGTGGTACACAAAGAAATCTCCACAATATAAAAAAAAAAAACCTGTTCAGCATAAAACGACATTTATTTTTTTGTGTCATACTCTTATCTTATCTGTCTTGTATCTATTGAGTTGTATTTATATCAAATGTATTTTCCCCTGTAAATTAATCTACTTTTTGCAACAAACAACTTTAATCTGCCCAATTTATGCTTGCGCACACGAGCAGACGTAAACAACAACAGGAGTACGCCTCACGTTTTGAAAAGTTCCACTCAATATTCCGTTATAGTTCAGTCCTGAAACAACAGCAAGCAGCTGTAGACCTACATTAATAGATATTCTGTTATTTATTGGAGTTCAGCACAATCAGTAGCAAGCAGCTGTACATAACGGAGCCATGAGAAGCTTCACTTTTTGATGCATGTCGCTCACCCTCTCTCTCTCTCTCTCTCTCTCTCTCTCTCTCTCGCTCTCTCGCTCTAAAGCTGATGTGATTCTGCTCTATTTTGCTGTCTTAACACTAGACCACCAACATTCTAGAACCCCCTCCAAGCGCCGCAGCCGTCTGTCAGAAGGCATATGCAAATTAAATTGTTTGTGCTCAGAAGCACACAAATAATGACATTTTTTGATGAAGTTAAATACAACTTACTTTTATCTACAAACCAAATAGGCTATCAGCATAAAGCAGGATTGGTAACCTTTTAAATGTCGCATGTCAATTTACAATATCTGTCGGCTTTTTTAGTGCACCATTTTTTACTGCTGCGCCACGTCTCCCGTTGATAAAACACATTCTACAATAATTAAACATACTTAACTTTTAGTCTATTATATTGTTGGATATATTAGGCTATGCATTTTAATAAAACCACTGCAAATAAAGAGATAAACACTGATGCTCCTCCTCCTCTCTGCAACTGGGTTTGTTTCCCCGACATAGAGGAAATCATTGAACAACACACACGCACGCAAAAAACAACAACAACCCAAACCGTCCGTCACACGGTCTTGGTGGTTCTAGTGTTAACACTCCTCAGGAGTCGAGAGGGATTAAAAAAAAAAAAAGAGGCAGTTTTGCTATGTTGAACGCAGAGACTTATAATACAGAGGCTCTGATTGCACGGAGCCTGCAGAGCGCGCGCCTGCACGCTCTCTCTCCCCCCGCTCCCTCCCTCTCTCTCTCTCTCCACCGCTCCCTCTCTCTCTCTCACGCAGCAATTTTATGAATAAATGAAAAATTAAATAAGAACAGGTGGGATATATACTTGGGCCCAGGTATCGTCTTTGTGTGGGAAACACTGGAGATTAAATATTCTCAAACAGGTTGTTGGTATAAAGTTTTAATTTTTATTGTGCTGCACTTTTTTTTGATTTGGGTAAATGTCAGAGTTGTGTTAGTTTAAGTGCCAGTTCTAGCGCTAACCCTTAGTAGTCCTATAGTGTGGCTGCCAACAGTCAATAATAAATAACCTCCTGCGTAAAATGTGTGTAGGGTCTACAGTGTATTTTAACATCTACCATGATGGTGGTACTTGGAGAGCCAAATATTTTCGGAGGTGGTACGCAGTCTAAAAAGATTGAGAACCACTGGTCTATAGGATTAAGGTCTGGAGACTGGCTAGGCCACTCCATGACCTTAATGTGCTTCTTCTTGAGCATATATATTGTATATATTATATATTATAGATAGATGGATCTTGAGTGGAAGTGTTGGTGAACTCCAGATAGCATCAAGAACACTGTTGTTACTTCATATCTCCTGTCTCTTTCCCCTCCATAGCATAGACAAGGTGTCCAAAGTTGCCTCCCCAGTGCTGGTGATCCATGGTACAGAGGACGAGGTGATAGACTTCTCACATGGCCTGGCAATGTATGAGCGCTGCCCCCGTGCTGTGGAGCCCCTGTGGGTTGAAGGAGCGGGACACAATGACATTGAACTGTATGCCCAGTATCTTGAGAGACTCAAGCAGTTTATCTCCTTTGAGCTTCCTACCTCCTGAGTGGACCTCAGCCCTCAGGTCTGGGTTCATCTACAAAATCTTATGAAGCCATCTCATAATCATCTCTGAAGTTCCTCTCTAAGCATTCAGGCATGACTAGAGTAAACTGACCACTTGGTTTCAACTGTCATTGGAGAATATAAAGTTGACTGAAAGAGGTGATTTAAGATTGTTGAACTGCAGCTGTGGGAAGGACCAGTTTGGACAGAAGCATAATGGCTTTACATGTAGCGTCCTCAAAACTTGGCCGGTTCTTTTACATGTGCATACAGTTTACCAGTGAACCCCAGCCTGAAGTTTGCACTGCAGTGTCTCCATCCATTCGCATCCACATTTACTTGGTCTTATATCTTTTTATTCAACAGATCACCATCAATTTATTTTTGACTGAGACTTTTTTCAGCATTGAAACTTGATTGTTTTGTATTCTCTTTGTAAAATCTGACAAATAACTATCAAAATGCTTTTGCAGATGATTCTTTCCCCGGTTAATTTAAAGTTACCAATCAGGGTTAATTTAAGATTTGCATTTCAATGTGCAGATATTCAGGAGAGTTTTTTTCTGTTTGTGATATGTCTGTGTTGATGTCATTGGTTATCAGCATTCCATGTTTTTTAAATGCAGCTTCAGAAACTGTTTTTTAAGTGGGTTTCAACCCAGGTGAACTGCAGCTGTGATCTTTGTAGTCCTGATGCATGTTTCTCTCTCATACAGGGAGCTGGAGGGATGAAAACTGGCTACTAACGATAATCCTGCCATGATGGCAAAAACACAGACTATTTAGGAAAAAATCACTTAAGTCCTTGAACATTGTCATTTTCAGAATGCAGATATTACCTTCAGCACTAACTTAAAAAAAATACTGTCTGTTACTGACTACTATACATTTTACACAGCGTTAAAGAGCAGTTTTATCTTCAACGTGCTAAATGCTTTGATTGCATTGATCGGTTCTTATTCTATATTGAATGTAATAATTTAACAAATGATTAACATGATTTGTAAATGCCTCAGCAGTAGGGTTGGGTGATGTTAACCAAAAGTGATATTTAAGTAAAGCCCGGTGTACACTGTACAACGAACAATAAGAGCATAGCCACAAGCCCATTCTCTGACTTCAGGCCTTTTGTTCCTGATAACATCTGCGCAAAAATGGTCAGATAGCGTCTAAAAACACCATGAAACAGCAGATGTTTCCCCCCTCATATCATGAAAACTATGAACAAGAGAAACACTGGCAGGAAATGGCTGCATAGCTCTGTATTTGTTAGCAGTGTGTGTGTGGGTGCGTGTGATAGAACGAGCGTTTCTGATATCTGTATTTGAGCCGTATACGAGACGTCTCAAATACAGAGCTCACTTCAACTCTGTCCCAATTGAACTCGTACAGTGTGAGCTTTGATCAGGCATTGTGAAGGCTTCAGCCGAACAGTCAGTGTGACTTTTATACAGTGGTAAAGTAAACGCCAGGCTTTAGAGAAATGGTACATCTCAGTTTTCTACAAATGGACTCTAGGGCTTCATGTTAAGTCATAACTGTAAAAAAGCTGGTGCTGACAAACAATTTGCACTAAAGTTGTCCCTAAAGCTGTTAATACATGGAATGGAGCTTCTATATTACTCCATCAACCCAAACTAAACTGTTATCTCAGCTTAGACTCCTTCAGTGTTCATTGTGTACAGAGAATAGAGTTCTCAGGGGATAAAGATCAAATCAAAAATAACATTTTCCTGATAATGCTCCAGACTTTAAGGTGTTGTGTTGTCTTTGGCTGGATTTGTTTTGCTAATGTCACAAACTAATGTTGGGAACTCCCCCTTAATAAAGATGTAAGGACTTGCTCTGCTTTATAGAAACAAAATAACTGTTTTATTTGACACATTGTGTTTATATGAACTGTATTGCTTAACCTTAAATCGTGCAGAGAAATAGTTACGTAATAATATAACCCCCAGCCCGTCTTAGCAGTTCCTCTTAACATTCCATCATCTTGTGAAGCTTTTGTTGAAAAAGTGATTTTGTTCCACAATCCAGACTTTAATTACTTTTTTTATCGTGTGCATCATTTTGTTTTTGCATTACAATTCTGTCATGTATCTGTAGATTGTGCCACTACAACTGAAACATTTGCAACTAAGTAATGCAACAAGAAGTCTCCACATATTGGTTCTACAAAGACCTGGCTAAAAGAGAGAGAAGCAGGTATCAGGGCTATGCTTTGGTTACTGCAGATCATGTGAAGACTCGCCTGCTGTTTTACACGATAACAGACTTGAAGGTCTTAGCTGTTGTTGGTTAGAGTATGTACTGAATTTATCAGTTGTTTTGTGGTAGAAATAAAGCCTTATGTTTACAGACATTTCTCAGTCCTGCAGACGACAGCAGGACTCTTGTGTTCCTCAGGAGGACTGATAACTGCTGCTATTCTTTGGAGGAGTCAATCACTGTGACAGCTAGATTGCATGGGGGGGGGGGACTGAAATGACAGCAAATTACCTACACCAAATTTAGCCTGACCACTGTCATGCCTTTTTTTTTTTTTTTTTGGCAATGTGTTTCTGCCTGCAGTAGCCAGGGATTTGAGCAGAAGTATTGTCTGGGAGAGTAGCCTTTGTCCCAACTCAAACTCCACGGGTCTCTGTAAGAACCGCAAAGGCAGATGGGAACATATTTAATCACCTGTAATAGCTGAACATTTCAACTTGACTTATCTGTATCTTTTTCCCCTGCAAATAACTAAAACCTAGAGAAAAATATGTAAAGACAAAAAGTGAAGTATATATAAATAGTTCACATTGAAGTGAAACACGAGATGATTGAAAGACTTTCTATAGAGCTAGTTGCTGAACATTTTGTTTGGAGGATTGTTTTTTAGGGACGCTCAGCGACTTGCGATGTATGATTGATCAGTGTATTGCTGTGAAATGATTTGTCAGTGGGATATTGATGTTTTCTGACTATTGTTGGGCTTCTGTTATTTGAACAACAAGCCTTCAGTCATCTCTTTTACATTTTCACCGGCTCCTCTTTAAAGGAAATGAAGACCCTTCTTTAATGTTGATTATTGTTTTGCTACTGACATTTGTACACAACTTTCCGGTCTAAATGTTGATAGATTTACACTGAGCTCTCCAGAGCTGGTTTGTATTCTAAATCTTTGTTATGGTCTAATTCAATATCTTCTCTATACATATAAGCTTATACACAGGGTGGTCGTGTGTCATTGATTTTAATCATTGAAATTGCCATATACAAATAAAGGCAAATGAAGTTTGTGGAATCTGACTTTGTTCATGTGTAAAACTTAAATGAAGCCTTAAACATGTCATTAAACAGATTGCTCTGGTTTTTCCCAAGAAGGTGGAAAAAATGATATTTTAATGGTAACATGGAATAAAGGGTGCATGGAAATGTGTCTGTGTCCACTTTTTTCTGTTTCAGTTTTGCGTTAGTGTACTGCTCGTGTTTTACTTTTTTTATATAGTTAAGCAGAAATCTTAATGCACGATAGATCCCCCGATCAGTCTGGATAGCTTGGAACCATTTTAGGTAAGTGAAAGGAAAATGTTTCATATTATTACAGTTCATCTGCCTAGCCTTAATCAAACCTAACTTTGAGAAAACTAATGTTTAAAACATGATATTAAGTTTTCTGAAAAAAATTATCATATTTGATTTTGTTTACTTTGAAGGTTTACACACAAGCTAAACGTTTTGAATGACAAGATGTGAGTGGGTAGATCAACCTCTTGATATGTCACGTGGAGAGGAGGCCACTTGTAAAGACAGCATGCACAATGTCTTTCCTGCCATCCATAAAGTATGGAGAGATGCTGACAGACTTCCCTGCAGTTAGTATATGAACATACACTTCATGTGCTCTATGGTGGCAGGTTGTACAAGAACACCTCAGGAAGTTTCTTCTTTCACTCAACCAAAGAGGAGAAAAGTGTGTTAATGGATGTCGCAGGTGAAGTTCCAGTGGAGGAGTCCACAGCCGGAAACTGGAGCTAAGTTGTATTTCACTTTTGTTAAAAAAATTTCAAAAGTTTTTGAACAAATGTCTATATAACACATATCGGTAGGTCTGGTGAGTTATTATTGTCTTTGACATGATGTTACCTGAGTGTAAATAAACTTACAACCCCTGTAAATGAACCCCTAGCTGTTATGTGAAATGATTTGACCAGTGTGAGTACAGACAGGGAAATTCTGCTTCCAGAACGCTAAATGTTGTAAAATGTTATAAATCTGCTAAAAACTTGTGAAAACATTTTGAAAACTCTTCACCAGAGGCCTCCTAAAACAAGAAGGTGAAAACGAAAGCTTATTTTTCTGTATATGGGTCTTACAGGATTAAAGTTGTGGGGTTCAGTGTGATAGTCCCTCAATCACCAGCATTGGCAGGTGATTCTCTTCCATGCTTTTTCAATATGCTAAATAGACATTTATGATCTATATGTGCTGTTGTAGCAGAGATTTGGTCATTTCCTTGTTAGCTGATTTTTTCTTTAAGCTGATTTCTATCCCTAGAATCTATACAACACTAGCTGAAAGTTCATGCAAATCAATTAATTTTGTAATAAATAAAAGTGAGTGTTATTTTGTCAGCTTGACCTACTGATCCAGATGTGGTTCAGTGTTCAATCCTTAGCTGTCACATGTCTTCAGCAAGACACTGAACCCCACACTCATCGTCAGCTAAATGTGTAGGAATGGATTTGTTAATACGGACACTTAACATGTAGCAGCAAGTAGTCAGCTATTTACCATCCAAATCAATTCTGGTTTAGTCAAATAAACATAATGTAACAACTTGATGTTGAAAATATTCTATTTTTCAATCTGCATAGTTTGATCTACTAGCGTTTGGCCGATATTTGACCATCAAAGCCCTCTTTCTTTCTCAGTCAGCATTTAATACATCCCATCCTCTCATTTCTTAAAAAATCTAAAGTTCATAGAGAAACAAAAACAGCAATCCTAAAAGTCATTCCCAAAGCTTTGGACAATGGGAAAAAATGTAATTGCCAAGATAATTGATACATGTAACACTTGTTTGGTGCAGGATTAAACAGTCAATACAACAGTGGTCAAACAAGGTAGTGCCTTTGTTTCTTCCTTTCTCACAAATGTGGAACATGAAACAGTCTGTTGGAGAGCTTTAAGCACAAAAACGACATTATAAAAACATTAAACATATGGTAATATGATTCAAAAAGTAATTCAATGCTTCAAATAAGATTCAGAACCATCCATAAAGCAAACCATCACACCATGCAGACTTTTACAGGCTCTCTACCTCACTAAAAATCAGTTGCTGTGGATTGGTTTAAATTGGAGTTAGTTAACCCCCCTAAAAAAAAAGTGTCACAGATATTGAGACTGCCCTTTGACAGCAACAGTCAATTCAGCAAATCCCCAAAAATGCACTGTTGGTTTATGACAGCTCTCTCTAGCAGCCAAAGTGATTTTGAGTTTTGTCCGTCTGGAGCCAAGATGGAATTCAGGTGACATGATTATAGAACAACAAATTTCACGGAGAGGGGGCGATCAAAGAACTGAACTACAAAGCATGTTCAACATACTGCAGATCTCTTTTTGTTGTATAACTTCATTAAGAAAAAATACATGATCAAGCAAAGCTTTCAAACAAAACATTTGGAAAGACTACCGAGGATTTCCTGATACGAGCTTTATTTATATAAATAATATAATATATATATATGTATATATATATACATAATATTTAGATATATAATATATTTATATATAGCTTTACAGAGTGCAACCTGTTTGCAGCTTATAACAAAGCTAAAATAATAAATACATAAAAGTCTCTGAACACTCTGACAGTCTTCCTGTATGTATCTCATGTAAGCTCTTTGGACAAAAGTGAATGGTTATTGGGTGGCGCACAGGTTGCAGCTAATGTGTTCATCATCAGTTACAATGGAAACTCACCCCGTTTAGAATTGATCTACAGTTCTGTCACAGGCCTACACTAGCTCTGCTGTTTGAGCAAAGATTTAATGACCATCCAGATTTTGTTCAGAAACAACCAGAGAATACAGGAGCTACAGTAAACAACAGCCCTCCACATTTCATCATCATATGTTTCCTTTTTTTGTCCTTGAACTAACAGATTCTTGATTTTTCTTTGAATGCCACTCCTTGAAGAATATCCAGTTTGTTTGCTGAATTCCCTTTGTGAGTGGCTTTGCTAGTGCAAAATCATGATCTTGTGAGTGAAAATCCGTGATAATTCAGATTTGAAATGGAATGATGTGATTGAAAGTTTGTTTTACACCAAAACAACAAATACAATGTTGACCTAAGTTTTGAAAACCCCGGGTTAAATCACAAGTTAACCCTCTAACCCAGGATCTTTTTTGCAGTGAAGGCCTCCAGGTGGATGGGTGCAGGTAAACAAATACCAGACAATAACTTTTCTTTTCTGCCTTGTTAAACTTTACTCCTAAGCTGTAAAGCTTGGAAATGTGAAAAAGACAAATCATAAAACAAGTCTAATCTAAAGTTGAAAGAGAATTAGTTTGTTCACTATTTCCCAACAACATTTTAATTTAAAGGATGGATGATAAAATTAAAAAAATATTAGTAAATGAAACCATTAATTACAAAAAAGATTCCCTGCTTAAAACTCAATATTTAGTTTTTCATGTTTAGTCTTTGACGATTCATTCAATTGTTTATTTTTTGTCTTGTTTTGTTTTTTTGTTTACCTCAGCTGGCTTGTAAAAAAAAAGTCAAGAAGTGACGCACACATACGCACACACACGCGCGCACACACACGCACACACACACACACACGCACACACACGGTGGGCGTGTCCATGCTCCAGCTGGAGTAGATAGAGGCGGCGCTGCACTGAACGGACAGAGCTCGGCCGTGTCTCTGTGTCTCTGCTCATAGATAATCAACGCTTCCCTCCATCAATGCACAGCTCCGAGCTCCGCGCCCCACGACCTCCGGGATAGACGTGGACTTCATGCTGCAGCTCGGTAGGTGTCAGTTGGTTCCATACTGTGGGTGTGTCGTGTGTTTGTTGATACTGTTGTGCATCCTGACTGGGTATCTCAGGCTGTGATGTGGCCCCCTACGAGCCACAGGTGTGTTTAGGTAATGGCAAGAAGCGCGGGCGGTGGGTGCTGGCTGGAGATTGTGTGTGTGTGTGTGTGTGTGCGTGTGTGCAGATTGTGCTTCATGTTGTGACAGAGGATGGAAGAGTGTCGCTCCTGCTTTCATATGGTCAGCGTGTGGGTGCGAGTGACGCCGAGTGACCTGTCACGACTCCGCCGGCATGTAGGTGTTCCCCTTTTTAGCAGACGGTCCACTTCCACCTCAAACGGAATGCCGAAGTGGATGTGTCAATACTAAAGCATATTTACAGTGGATCTTCTTAGGAGCGCAGTCATACTCAGTGAAGGATCACTGGTGTTGTGTTCTCACTCACCTCAAGATGTTGCTAAAACTCTGGGTTTTGAATGAAATAAGCCACGTGTATAGACTGATGTGCATATGGATAAGAGGTTGCGATGTGTGCTGACGGAAGATCGCTTCAGATTGGAACACTTCCCTCTTCCTTTCACCACAGATTTGAGCTGCAGTGGCGGGTTTCCTTCTCCTCCTCTTTATGAATGGTGCGCACTGTTCTGCGCTACTAGTCCTATATGATGCTGTTTAACTCCAGAAGAAATAAACTACCTATGAACCCAGAGATAGCCCTAACCAATGTGTTGCCCTGGGCAAGATTTCAGCTGGTGCCCCTTGTTTTCTGCCAATTCCACCACCAATCACAATATTCATACACTTTACGTTTTACAGAAAATACCTTTGAACAAACATTAATAAAATGGTAATTACATTCATATTAATATTTTCATGAATTTAATCTAAAATTCAATTCTGGCTGTGTAATTGTTATTTAGCTTATTATTGGCCGGATTTTGAATCTGCACAGTCTGGAACATTCTGATTTCAAGTTTTGGAGGATAGTTAGAAAAAGTTGCAATGTCTGCTCAAGATAATTTTGTTTCACTACAGACTATTGTGTGAATGTTAAACCATAGACCCTATTGTGATTTTTTAAACTACGATCATTTAAAACATTATCGGCATGTAACGTTATTGCACTTGTAAATAACGATCTGGAGTGTGAGTTCACTGAAGTGCTCTACATTTCTTTAGAAGAACAGCTGTGAAAAGGAGGGGAGGGGTTGAGGAGTCGGGTATGGCTGCAGCCTGGCGACCTCGTCTCATCTCTCTTCTCATGTCCTCTCTTCTCATGTCCTCTCGTCTCATGTCCTCTCGTCTCATGTCCTCTCGTCTCATGTCCTCTCTTCTCATGCCCTGTCTTCTCATGCCCTCTCTTCTCATGCCCTCTCGTCTCATGTCCTCTCTTCTCATGTCCTCTCTTCTCATGTCCTCTCTTCTCATGTCCTCTCGTCTCATGCCCTCTCTTCTCATGTCCTCTCGTCTCATGTCCTCTCTTCTCATGTCCTCTCTTCTCATGCCCTCTCATCTCATGTCCTCTCTTCTCATGTCCTCTCTTCTCATGCCCTCTCTTCTCATGCCCTCTCGTCTCATGCCCTCTCGTCTCATGCCCTCTCGTCTCATGCCCTCTCGTCTCATGCCCTCTCTTCTCATGTCCTCTCGTCTCATGTCCTCTCTTCTCATGTCCTCTCATCTCATGCCCTCTCATCTCATGTCCTCTCATCTCATGCCCTCTCATCTCATATCCTCTCATCTCATGTCCTCTCTTCTCATGCCCTCTCGTCTCATGCCCTCTCATCTCATGTCCTCTCTTCTCATGCCCTCTCATCTCATATCCTCTCGTCTCATGCCCTCACGTCTCATGCCCTCTCGTCTCATGCCCTCTCGTCTCATGCCCTCTCGTCTCAAGCCGCTTCTCGCCCTCCAGACATTTACAACGGTAAGTGAAAAGGAGGGGAGGGGTTGAGGAGTCGGGTATGGCTGCAGCCTGGCGACCTCGTCTCATCTCTCTTCTCATGCCCTCTCGTCTCATGCCCTCTCGTCTCATGCCCTCTCTTCTCATGTCCTCTCGTCTCATGTCCTCTCTTCTCATGTCCTCTCGTCTCATGCCCTCTCGTCTCATGCCCTCTCGTCTCATGCCCTCACGTCTCATGCCCTCTCGTCTCATGCCCTCTCGTCTCATGCCCTCTCGTCTCAAGCCGCTTCTCGCCCTCCAGACATTTACAACGGTAAGTTTGTTGAAATTTCTGTTTCATGTCTCTCCACTTCGTCCCGCAATGGCAGGCTCGTCAATATGACCTCTCTAGGTTATTCAGTAGTTACTAATAACTCTAAAATCTATGGAAGCATCTAGTTATGCTGCTGTCTGACAGGATTATCACACGTCTTTGATTTCTCAGATTAAAAGAAACCTCTCTGTGCGCAAAAATAGGAAATCTCTGACCTGCTGTGGGTTGTATTACCCTGCAGGAAGTATTAGTTAGTAGGGCTGAGTTGAAGTGTTTTTATGTACTAATGCTTTTAATTGTGCCTGATTTTAGTAGCTGCAGCACCCTTAATTCCTGCGTCACAAACAGCAACAATGTAATCGTCACTTTGTTGTAGCAAGATACATCTCTAGGATGCGCTGGGACCTATCATCATGGATGTTCCTGCATGGATCATTGGGGTTTTCGGGTCTTGAACGTCAGACCCCCTTACCAAGGTGACCCATCCTGGGTTGCTCAATTCCCGCATTGCATCCCAGCAGCAGCAATCCATGGGCTCGCCCTCTTGATCCAAACCCACCGGGTGGCTCTATGCGGCTTCAGTGATGGAACGTGTGACCCTTCTATTCGCAGTTCCTGTTACACCAAGACCTGGGGCCTGTACTATGAAGCGGGATTTGGGGTTAGCGAGGTAACTTCAGGGTTAACCCTGGGTTTTCAATCCTGAGAAAGGTGTTCACTTCTTACCTGGGTATATTGCCATAGTAACTTATGCTTCACACCTAACCTGCTCCAGAGCAGGGTTTGCTGGAGATAAGAGATCAAACTGTGAAAATCTCAGCCCACTAACCAATCAGATCTCTTGATCCTGGAGCTCTCGGAGCTGATCGAGAGGGGGAGGACACTTCATGTGTCCCGCATGATTTTACATTATAGTCTGTTAAGTTCATGATTATTTTTTATTGATATCCTTCAACAGAGACTAAAAAAAGCACCGGGGCATTTAAGTTGTGTTTTTAAAAATGTAAAGTTACAAATAGCCTTCTTGGCTCTGAAGTATATCTCCATATTAATCTTTAGTGTCTCCATGCCGCTCTGTTTGTTATCGTCAGAGCTGCAAAATAAACAGGAGTCATTATTGTCAGTTCTAAAGTGAACTAACGATGGGAAAACAATACAATAAGCCATAGTTTGCACATTAATACTCTCAGATTTTTATTTTTTCTGCCAGTTGTCCTTCCTGCATTTGTTCCAGCAGCTGTGTTACTTTAGTCTTTGGGATTCTGTTTGTTTAGAACGTCTTCATATAATTAATATAGTTTGTTCAGAGTTTGTTAGATATGACGATCTGCTGACTGCAGACACAGTTATGAATGTGATAGGTTATATGAAGCTAACTCGGCCCCTTTTATGTGAACTTGGCAACTCTGGGTTTACCTATCAGGTTGATAAGCAGCTTCATGTGACTGTTAATCACGGTCTCTTATGTGAGGGTTTGTGAATCCAGATAACAGCACAGCAGAGAATAACAATACAAACGTTGTGAGGGTGGTTGCTCTCAATGCATCTTGGACTGTGTGCTGAACAGAGTGAATGAATGAAATGAAAAGAGACTATATTATCCTCCCATTTAAACCTGGTGTCTTACTCACAATATAAAATCAGATATTGTCAAACTCGTTTTTACTCCTTTTCCTTTTGTATTATTACTCACCCTTCTCAGGACTCAGGATGTGTCACAAAGTGGAAGATCAGTACTATAAGGGTGCCGTTTGGTCCATTTGAAACAAACTATTGTCCACTCAAACCGAGGGTCTCGGTTCGCTTCCAAGTGCACCAGAGTTCGGTTCGCCGTAGGTGAAAATGCATTCCGGACCAAAGCAGGGAAGTGAAGCAAAATACAGTGCATTGTGGGTCGAATTTGGCCCTCTGTAAACGACGACAATTTGGTTTTGCTGAGCATGGCAAACGTTAGCATTGCTTGCAACAGCAGCCTTCAGTCCTCCTTACAGGTTAACGTGCTGATGCCTGTGCTAAATATGGTTACACATCGCTCCGGTCGATATTCAAGTTTAACCCGACACAGACAACATAAAACTTTATCTTCATTTTAGAGATGAAAATACTGTCAAACTGCACCGTGCCAGGGGATGCCGTTCTTCCATTGTCTTGTTGTTTACTTTCAGGTCGTATGGCAGGCGGGATGACAACAGCAGCAGCTACTTAACGGAGCTACATTCAGGGGCTCCTCGGATGATCACAGTATATGTGACACACAGAAATGTGTGATCACATTATGTGATTTATTATTTCAATATGTAAATGTGTCATTGGGAGCATTAGTTCTGTTACTTTGTGTAAAATCTAATTTAGAGTGTGGTTCCAATTTGTGCCACAAGGAGGCATGACCTCCAAGTGAGACAGCTTAGTGTGCTCGGTAGCCCTTGTCTTCTGACTGGCAGAAGCGAGGAAAGGAAACACACTACATTGTGTTGTCTCATTATTTCCCTCTTATTCACAGGACAAATCTAATCTGGCAACAGTCCTCCATACGGGGCCTGTTACATATACGAGTTGGGAAGTCATTCATCTGACTTGTTGTGTTCACGTGTTTTCAGTTTGAAAAGTATGAACGTTGTAACAACATCAGCAGACAGCGTGGATGCAATGAAGACGATGTGTGTAATGTCTCTGTTACAAGTTATATTTGAGCAAAATGTTGATGTGAAATACATGAATTAGCTTATTATTACAACATATTTGGCCACCCATGGTGATGACAAATATGTTGGCAAGTCGGGCACCTAATTTTTTCCCCAATTTCCAGCTTGAGCAGGCGTTTTTGTACATTTTCAAACAGGGAAACGTGTTTTTTAGATGTGTCCGACACCACATGAATGCAGCTACAGCCCAAACTAGTGACGCGTGGCTACGGTACACACAATTTGACTGGCTTTGGTGCCATTTACAGCAGCCTGAAGGCAAACCCAACCAAATAAAAAATGCAACAATTTTGCAACTTCACCCCTGAATCGCACCGAGTCCATCAAACTTTATATGTGAAAGCGACCTTAGCTGCATAATGAACATGGTGTATAGAAAAGTAGCCGAAATAAATAAAGCAGCAGACAGTGCACTTCGATTTTTGTCCATGCCGTGTGCCGAAAGTTTCCACAAAGTAATAGCACACTTTAACCGACTGAGCTGCTTGCTTTGATACCTTACTCATGTTTATTAATCAACTGAAGAGTGAATCGTTGTCCGATACGTTTTAAAAGACTGGACCAATCATCCAACGACATGGTCCAAAGTTTCTGTCCCAGATGTCTTTTGCTAAAGGTTGAATCAGATAAGCTGGTAAGAGACCTTATCACATTTGATTAGAGATATGATGAATTACATACATGGTCCCCCTGAAACAATCGTACACGCTTTGGATAAGGTGAAAATAACCTTAAAGTTATCTGTACTACTGCAGAGCTGACTACTGCCGTACACCTTTGAATTTCAGATCCAACTGGTGACTAAGCTCATCCTCCCGCCTCCCATCTCTCCTACTCGGCTCTGTGCTTTGGTTGGGTAAAATATAAAACCTTAGATTTAGATTTTTCAGTTTATTTGTAGTGCTGAAGGGCATACAGCAGCAGCTACGGCTCTGTAGTTTTGAAAACATTTGTTTGAATTTCTGCTTCCTTGAATATTTTGATTCTTTATGTATTGTTTGTTAGCTTACAAATATTTTCTGTCAGTTTTTGATTTTTGTTTTTGTTTCAAATCTTACTCTTGTTTCACTTTTAGCTTCACCTTTCCCTCATTTATTACAGAATGTTTCAGTTTTGAATTCTGGGCCTCGCATCAGAGCAGGGTGTCAAGTGAAACTGTAAGTGGAAGTGTTCAGTTATCAAACAATTTTAAACAATTTTTAGCGTCCTAGATGAGTACGGAAGGGTACTGAGGGACCTCTACATTTTCTAAAACACACACACACACACACACACACACACACACACACACACACACACACACACACACACACACACACACACACACACATACACACACACACATACATACACACCAGCCTCTCTCCTTTTCAAAAGTGTGGAAGTCTACTCTTGGTACAGTATAAGCCTTAATCCAATGCTATCATCTGGAGTTTCCTCCCACGCATTTACAAAAAGAGTGGGAGAGAAGAACTGGCAGAGAGCTGCCACTGTGGATGACTGGACTGGCAGCCAGTGGACTCATTTTACTTCGGGACAGTATTAGCTCCCTAGCCTGGATTGAAATGAGATTTGTTTTCTCTCTTTTGGTAAGGCCGTCTTGCTGCCTTCTCTATCTCTTCTCTGCTCTGCTTGAGAATAATTGCTATCCAAAGATGAACTTGTGGAGACGGGATCCAGGGCTTTGCAGGTTATTTTTACATTGATTAACTCCTTGATAGGCTGTTAACCTGTTAGTTTCCTGCATTTAGATGTTACCATGCAACAGAAGTTGGGTCAATCTAACTTCAAAGTCTCCTTCATTGAGTCTATATTCTTAATGATTGCAATAAAAACAGCCACGACAGGAATGCATGGATCACTGGGTGTTAAATTGATTCCAGATACAGCTGTCCAGCTTTGTGTGGGAGTCTGTACTTTTGTGGAATGATATGATCCAGTCAGACAAAACACAGACAGATATCCACTCTCTGTCTACATGTAATATGAGGCTGCATTCACACTGCAGCTCAAAGTGACTGTAATCAGATTTATTTAGCTCCCACGTGACTCGGATAAGATTCTTTAATGACAGAGACAGTTCCAGGACCAGATATTAGTCTCGACTGTTTTTCTCCAATCAACCTTTCAGAGCTATATTCCATTTTTTCTGCGTCAAAACCGTCAACCTGTCTTTTAGACCCAATCCCAACCAAGCTGTTTAAGGAAGTCTTTCCCTTAGTTAGCAACTCTATATTAGATATGATCAATATGTCTTTACTGACAGGCTATGTACCACAGGCATTTAAAGTAGCGGTAATCAAACCTCTACTTAAAAAGCCTACTCTAGATTCAGGAACTCTAGCTAACTATAGGCCTATATCCAACCTTCCTTTTATCTCAAAGATCCTGGAGAAGGTGGTAGCTAATCAGCTGTGTGACTTTCTCCATGACAACAGTTTATTTGAGGAGTTTCAGTCAGGATTTAGAGTCCACCATAGCACTGAGACTGCACTAGTTAAAGTTACAATCTACTACGATCTACTTCTAGCTTCAGACAGGGGACTTCTCTCTGTGCTCGTCTTGTTAGATCTTAGTGCTGCTTTTGACTCCATTGACCATCAGATCCTGTTATACAGACTGGAGCATTTGCTTGGAATTACAGGGACTGCTTTAAGTTGGTTTGAATCCTACTTATCAGACCGATTTCAGTTTGTACATGTTAATGATGAGTCCTCTATGCAAAGTTTGCCATGGAGTCCCACAAGGTTCAGTGCTTGGACCAATTCTTTTTACATTATATATGTTTCCTCTGGGAAATATTATGAGGAAACACTCCATACAGTTTCATTGTTATGCAGATGATACTCAGCTTTATGTATCAATGAAGCCCGATGGCACCAGTCAGTTATGTCAGCTAGAAACGTGCCTTAAGGACGTTAGGACCTGGATGACCAGAAATGTTTTGCTACTTAACTCAGACAAGACTGAAGTTATTGTGCTAGGCCCTAAAAACCTCAGAGAGACTTTTTCTAGTGATGTGACTGTCCTCAATGACATCAGCCTGGCATCTAGCACCATTGTTAGGAATCTAGGAGTTCTTTTTGATCAAGATATGTCCTTTACCTCTCACATCAGGCAAAATTCAAGAACAGCCTATTTTCACCTTCGTAATATATCCAAGATCAGGAATATCCTGTCGCAAAGTGATGCAGAGAAACTAGTTCATGCATTTGTTACCTCCAGATTGGATTATTGTAACTCTCTTTTGTCAGGGTGCTCTGGTAAATCTCTAAAGACTCTTCAACGGGTCCAGAATGCTGCAGTTCGTGTACTGACCAGAACTAGGAAGAGGGACCACATCACTCCTGTCCTGGCTTCTCTGCACTGGCTCCCTATACAGTCTAGAATAGAATTCAAGATCCTTCTTCTCACCTACAAAGCTCTAAATGGCCAGGCACCATCTTACCTGAAGGAGCTACTAGTGCCGTACTGTCCCTCGAGAGCGTTGCGGTCCCGGAGTGCAGGCCTGCTGGTGGTACCTACAGTCTCCAAGTGTACTATGGGGGGTAAAGCCTTCAGTTATCGGGCTCCTCTCCTCTGGAACCGCCTTCCAGCCGGGGTCCGGGAGGCAGACACAGTCTGTATTTTTAAGAATAGAATTAAAACTTTCCTTTTTGATAAATCTTATAGTTAGGGCTGGTGCTGGTGTAGACCAGCTCTTAGTTATGCTGCTATAGGCTTAGACTACTGGGGGAACTGGCACCCTGAGCTCTTCTCTCTCTCTCTCTCTCTCTCTCTCTGTGCATATACAGTACATCATATTACTGCATGTATCTATCTATAAATCTCAGTCACTAACCACCTACTTTCCTGGGAGCTCTTGAGCTCTCCTAGGCTCCTCAAGATCGTCGGTTGACGGCTTGCCAGAACAGCTTTTTGTAACATAGCAATAAGTAAGGTCTTTTTACCTGCTCTTTGTAACATAACAATGAGTAAGGTATTTTACCTGCTTCTTGTAAAGTGTCTCGAGATAACACTTGTTATGAGTTGACGCTATAAAAATAAAAATTGATTTATTGATTGATTGACTCGGAGTCCCGCTGGCTGTGTTGAAGTAAAGTTTACGTGAAGTATAGGGTTAAGGAAACAAGTATTGTACACTCCAAATAAATAAGTAAATATGAAGTAGGCCTACTTTAAACTCAAAATAAATAAGTTAGTATAAGTACTGTACACTCAAAATAAACAACTTCATTTATAATCTTAAGATTAAAATACATTTTTTTTTGGGGGGGGGGGCAATGAGTTTCCATAATTTTTAATGGTAATCTCAACTCATTTTACAGTTTGGAGTATTCAATGTGAGGGTTGATCGTCATGGTAACTTGAACACCTAACCTGCTCCACAGAGCAGGCTTTGTTTTGTACAAGAGCTCATCAAAATCTGTACCCACTGACCAATCATATCTCTTTATTATAGATAGATAGACTGTTTATTGTCATTGTATATAAGAACACAACAAAACTTTGTTGGCAGCAGTCCTATACAGCAGCATTTACAGAATCTGGAGCTCTGTGAGCTGATCAAGAGAGGGGAGGAGAGAGAGAGACTGGCAAATACTGACTTTCCTGTATGGTTTTACACACTAATTCTATTAATAAAAGTTATTGACTGTTTGTTAATATCATCCCAGAACATTGTTCTTCAGATTCTAGATGTAAAATAACACACAGTACTTAGTGATTCATATTATATTTTCATTAATTGTAATTGACTCCATAATGCATCTGTTTGTTAATGTTCTGTATGGACTGCAGCTGAAATATTCCCTCTAAATCAGGGCATAAAAACATAATTTAAGGTAAGAAATGCAAGTTATTGTAGTCAGATCTAAGGTGACGAGAAAGATGATAAGACAACTTTGCCTCAATGTGCGCTTTCAAACTGAATTTCCTTCTTTCTGCATTTGTTGTTGCAGATGTGTTGATTTTAGTCTTTGGTATTCTTAACTTGGTATTTTTTTAAAAAGGCTAATAGTTTGCTCAGAGTTTGTTAAAGATGGCGATCGGCTGATGGCAGACTCTTTCATGATTGTGATGGGCTATATAAAGCTAAACCCACTCAGAAACTCTGGGTTTACGTATCAGGTTGATAACTGCTTGGATCCACCTTTAAGTGTGATCTCTTATACAAGGGTTAATGAAGCCAGACAGCTGAAAGATACTCTTGGTATGTTGAACTTGCTTTGTGCAGGCCCAGGCTTACCCTGACTTTGAGAAGTGATACAGCATCACAAAACAATTTGGTCCTTAAATAGATCAGGATTAGGAGTACTGTAGCACTCTTCAGAAATCAGTTTCCAAATATTTCAGTTTCCATTCATTGAGCACATTAATACCTCTGTATTTCCTTTCCAGTTAAAGCGCTCCTCATATACATTGAAACTGCTGCTGAATGTCTGCAGCCCATTTTCACAGAACACTCCAACAAGAGCTACTTGATAAGAGGGAGCCCTGTGTTCTGTAGCTCTTACATGCATGTGCTGCAGTGCTGCAGGGCACTTTATGCAACAAGTCAAGAATGTCTCAGCAGTGATTAGTGGATTTTAAGAAGAATCAGAGCAGACAACAAGCTGTCAGCACAGTCAAAGGAGCATGTCTGTGCCCTGAACACATCAGATGTTGACACGATACCACTGTGCTCACGAACACACACACACACACACAAACACGTCCTCCTTCTTCATCAAGCCTTGCCAGTAATGTGCCAAGATATGTGTTTAGAAATATAAGTATTTTTATCCAGATATGGAAGGATTCCAAGATGTGTGTGTGTGTGTGTGTGTGTGTGTGTGTGTGTGTGTGTGTGTGTGTGAGTGCATGCCTTTAGAGATGTAGGTGATTAATAACAAAGGTGAAAGTGAAAGCAGGGGTTTTTGCAAGTAACTGTATTCCATGGATGGAAAGAGCACAAGAATATTGTTCTCAAATAAAAGTACAGTTACTCTTATTAATTCACTTAAAGTCTTTCTATGTGATTTTTCACACTTAATTGTAATATAAATCAAGTATATCCTCTGAAAATAACTCTGTGAGTCATGACTGTCTACAATGGGTGTAACACCTGAGTCCCACTGTCTGTGATGTTTTCAGAGTCCTATCTTCAGTTTGTTTACATCGTCGGGACGGCCAGCTGACTCCTCCCCTCGTGTATAAAAGTTGTTTAATTGAGGGACTAGAGAAAAGAAGAATAACATACTGTACTCACTGCTTAACTGTGTTTCTAGATCACGCTCATTTCAGGTAAATTTACATGCAGTGTGAAGATACGAGCATAATAAAGATCGCTAGCATTAGCATGCTAACACAACAATGCACCACGCGTTGTTTTGGTTTCATGCTGGTGCTCAAGGGCGACATCTGCTGGATCAAAAAATCACATATAAAGCCTTTAAGTAGAAGTCAAATTACTGGTCTGAAAATCAACTCAAGGTAAATTTTAAACAAATTACTTTTTACTTGTACTGACTACTTATACCCGAGGGGGTGGGGTTGAAAAAAGTAATCTACTGCAGTGGAGAGAGGGGGGTCTACCTCCTGGACCCTGACTGCTAGATGGTTCTAAAGGATATATATATTATATTATATTATACAGTAATTGAAGTCCCTGCTGGTTAGTCATTTATGTTGTTAAGTGTATGTGTTTTAAAATCCCAACATCCCTCAAAAATAGTGATTATAATAACCCATGTCAAAATTTATTACTGGTACAAGAGCACTTTTTAGCGATGTGAGGGGGACTGTAGTCTGTGCCTTTGTTTTTGCCTTTGGCCATTTGCCAGATGACCAGGGTCCAACTGAGTAAGGTTGAGTCCATTCATTTGGCTCTCTCTGGGATCTTGCACTTATTGTTGGTTGAGTACCCAGATTATCCCAGCAGGTAGAAATCCCAGACAAATTGAATTTTATCTTCTTTTTTAACAATTAACAATTAACATTTTAACAATCAGGTCTATACAACGGTAGTTCACAAAAAAAGTTTGTTAAATAACAATTTGAAAAACAGCCTAAATGTTTAGCCCATATTTATTCTCAATTTAAACTGGCAAGGGGATGTTTTATATCGTGTCTGTGGCTCAATTGGTCGAGTTGGTTGTCTCTCAACCGGAAGGTGAGGGGTTCAATCCCCAGCTCCTGCAGCTACATGTCCGATGTGTCTTTGGGCAAAACACTTAACCCCAAGTTGCTCCTGCTGCTTCGTTGGTGGTTTATGAATGCGTATGAATGGGATTAGTTACTTCTGATGGTCTCTTTACGTAGCAACCACTGCCATCAGTGTGTGAATGTGTAGGTGTGACATGCAGAATGAAAGCACTTTGAGCAGTCATTAGCCTAGAAAAGCGCTATATAAGCTCAAGTCCATTTACAAAGTTAAAATCAGGGCTATTCAATTAGAATTCAGAAGGGTCCAGTTCCAGAAAATGTGCTCTTTCCTCCGAAAAGAAAAACATAATAAAAGGTGTAGTTTGGTTTACCTTTTCTTTTTTAACTAATTTCCTTACAGATTTTTTGATAAAAAGTTCCAATACATATTAAAATTGACAGCATATAGACCTTCTATCGCTCTTTCTTTTCATCTGGTACTCTCACACTTTCTTTTAAGTGAGAAAAAATAGGTTCAGCTCGACCTGTTCAGATTTTTAAACTTGTGTCAGACAACAACCGAGTCCCTAAACCAGAACAATTTAAAGGGAACATTGTTGGCACATTGTTGGTATGTGAATGATTGTGTCAGGATTCTGCTGGATCAATCTTATTGTGCTCTTAGTTCATTTGTTTCCTCAGATTGGATTTGAGGTGCTTCTTCTCATACTAATGTTTGACACTGCCTCTCTAATGATCTTCAGTTATAGTTCAGGACATACGAGGCATTCTAGATTTTAACTGCCTATGGGGTACATGAACTTAAAAGAGTCCTTCTATTCTGTCTTCTTTTCTCATTTTAGAGCATACCATGTCTGCTTTTCATTTAGTTTCTTTTTGAGACATTTCTCTAATTAATCCATCATGAGCAATAAGCAACTTTAAGCAAAGTTAGAGTGATATCCCAGTTGTTAATGACTTCTGCCAGATTAGATGGATGGATTTAAAGATGGAAGGATGGATTTACTAATTTAAATATGGATGGATGGATGGAAAGAGTGCATATTTCAGGGGCTGCTGTCAGTGAAAGTAGCTAATAGAATGATAGTTAAAAATTACAATTAAGTTAACCTGATTAAAAAAGAAAACAAGATGTAATTTAATTTCATAGTCATTTTAGTTTTTTCACTCTCCTCAATCATATTTGTTATGTTCCTTTTAATGATGTCTGTGATGTTTCTGTCAGAATATTTGATACACATACACTCAGAGTTGACCCCACGTTAACTGTTCTTGGTCTCCCTCAGCCAAGAACAAATATTTCAAACCATTTTCCTCAGGAATGTTGGAGTGAGACTCTTCTCCCACATGTGTTAGGGTTCAGCTTGGTTTCACTTGGCATGCGGCAAATTAAAAAGAACTAGGAACAGAGGACGATTAGAGTGTAATTCAGGTCAAAGATGCAAGAAGACAACTCACTGGCTTTTTAGCTAGAATTACAGATTTTTCAAACCCGAATACAAGCAAAGTTTAATTTATATTACTTAAAAGAACACTTGAACAGTTTGGGGATATGAAATAAGTCACCTTTTCTCTAAGAGTAACATTTGATG
Organism: Labrus mixtus; assembly: GCF_963584025.1. NCBI lineage: Eukaryota > Metazoa > Chordata > Actinopteri > Labriformes > Labridae > Labrus > Labrus mixtus. Next base: position 35,472,335 of record NC_083612.1, on the reverse strand, counting down.
ATCTAGATGAATCCCATGCTGGTATGTTATGAATAGAGCTGAACTCTGGCCTAGCTTAACATATCATTTGCACTGAACCAGGAGCATTTACTTTTTATTATCTTCCATCATTGCATTTATACAAATGTGCGAATTATATGTTTTTTTAAAAGCTTCACACTGGACTTTTGGTGGACTACTAACGAGTTGTTTGTATTGTTGAGTCTGGTGTCTCTCATCTTCCTCTTACCCCATAGATTCTCTTTGGGCTTCAGGTCAGAAGTCCAGTGTGCCATGTTGGTACACTATGTTTATCAAGAGTCAACTCAGCTATTTACTAGGAGATTTTAGAGACCTTTATGATCCATCTGCTCACAAGCTTTATGGATGTGCTGATTTCCGTAACAAGCAGGATTTGGCACCTGCACACAGTGCCAAATTACTAGTAACTTGATGACTGTGGTATAACTGTGCTTGATTGGCCAGCCAGCTAGCCTTATGAGAAGAAGGTGCAGGTGAATATGAGAGACACCAGACCCAACAATATAGACAAGGCTGACAAGCTAAACTTGGCTATCAAAACAACCTGCTTCCTCAACACTTCAGCAGTGCCACAGGCTGATGCCTCCATGCCATGCCACATTGATGCAGTAATGCTAAAGGGGTCACGACCCGAGAGTTGAGTGCACAAATGAACATACTTTTCAGAAGGTTTGACATTTCCGTCTCATAATGAATATTTTTTTATTGGTCTTGTGGTCATGGGTTTCTGATTTTCATCAGCTGTAAGCCGTAATCATCAAGATTAAAGCATAAAAAAGGCTTGACATATTTCAGGTTATGTGTAATGAATCTAGGATATATGAAGGTTTCCATTTTTCTATTAAACAATGGAAAAAAGGAAAGTTTTCCACGTTATTCAAATTTTTTGAGCTACTACATAAAAACTCCTGCAGGTTGGATTTGTTTGTAGGGGAGTTTATATAATTAACCCTGCTGCTCTCATATTAAACCTGTTCTCACAAGACTAACTTTCATGTTGATTAACTTTGCATATAAGTATCAGTACAGCTTAATTTTTCATTCTTGGATCCTTTCTATTTCAATGTTAATTTTACAAGATGATAATGAGGAAGAATTATCCTCATTATGAGAAAAACAAGAGGAAGTGTCCACTGAGTAACTCAGCCCCTAAAAAATAATAAAGATGTAAAAAACCCATTCTAATGTTCTTTCCTGTGTAGTGAAAACAATACGCTATGTTATTAATAACATATAATATAATGCACACTGATAGCAAAGGCACAACTCGCTGTCAAAAAAGGTTCTATAACAATTATGTAATTGCAAATAGATGTTGGGAAACAGGATACGTTGGAACACTGATAATTTGTCCTTTTTTATTGGTGCTGTCTAATGGAGATAGGGGTGTATTACAATCATTATTTAAATATTTTGATTTCTACTCTATCAGTAAAAAAGGATACCATATGATTGGGAAGGCTCGAGCTATATCTCTACTCTATTCAGATAAATGTGGATGATTGGAGTGTAAGATAAAAGCTTAAGCAGAGATGTTGGGCCCCAGAAACTACTAAAATAAAATTCAGTAATTCGATGTTGTTTGGAGCGAGCACAGAGGCAATGTGTACTGAAACGGTGATTCACCTATTACATCTTGCAGTATTCTTTTAAGGCAGCATTAGGCCAACCTTTGCTGTGATTTTTGATACTGCAGCAGAATCGGGGCAGAGATTATGGAGTACTTCTTTATACGGTGTGAGTGAAGAAAACAATATCTTCATATTTAATAGATTGAATAATGTTGAATTATATTTAAAATAAAGAAATCAGTAAACTTGGTAACTTGGTCTTTGTTTTCTTTTTCTAAAGCCTGATAATCAGGATGAGAATAAAAAGAGTTAATAATGTGAAAGGAGAGGACTGAGCAGCCCCTCCCCCCATGGATGGATGGATGGATGGATGGATAGATACTTTATTGATCCCGAGGGAAATTCAAAGCATCCAGTAGCAGGTTACAAAGACGTACATGACATGAAACATTTGTTACAAATTAACCACAAAACCAACCCCCCCTCCCATACATATATATTAACCCAAAAAAGATTTAAAGAATACCCCTAGATGAATCAAAATTAAACTGTGCAATTAAAAATAGACTTATACAAGAAATGTACATAACCCGTGCAGGGATAAAAATATATGTGCAATTTAAAGCAAGAACCTATAAACAGTTGAGGAAAAAAATCTGTAATTAGACCTGAATATAAAAAAAATAAAATAAAAAAGTGTTGACCTTCTGAAGTTGTGTTGTTTATATATGTACAGCAATGTTTAAAAAAGCAGACATTAAATAACAGGCAGTGCAAACATTAAATTAAAGGTGCTATTTAAGTAATTGAGGTAATCATTAAAGTGTCCAACTAGAGGCTGACTCTGGTTTGAAGCACTAAATCAATGTTATTGTCACCTTTTTTTTCTCAGCCTTTAATGGAGAAGGAATGATGCACACAGTGCAATGTTCATTAATCACAAAGATTATTTATCATTTGCTTGGTGGTGAATTGAAGTGCAGGGGAAGGCATGTGTTGTCTATGTTTTCTTAGCTATTGGTCTTGTAAAAAATACTCAACTTTCCTCATTTCCTTCTATCTGGCTCATCTGTCTTTATTTTTCTGCATCATGCAACAGACAAAGCAACAGGCTCTGTTTTCCTTGTGTAGCCTAGATTTAATTTGCCACGCTCTCATGCAAAACAAACACAACTACTTTAACCCCCCCTAACACAAATACACACCTTCCTGTTTTTACTGCATAACTGTCAGCATGTCCCAGCTTGTAAAGACTAAGATTAAGCTCTTAATAATGTTATTATGAACACGTTGGGTGTGTGTGTATGTATGCGTGTGTGTTCGTGCTTGTGTGTGTGTGTGTGTCAACTCAGCAGTACGAGTGTGGACAGGTCAGTGAATCGTGGATTAGACTTGTGAAATGACAACAATGCAGTGGAAGGTATTCAAGGCCTGACTGTATGCCAGTACTGTGGAGACAGAGCTCTGGATGTGGAGAAGGTGCATACCTGCGGTTTAAAAAGCAAAACGATTAGTTTGGGAAGGGAAACAGTTGTTAAGGAACATCTGGTTGCTGGTACAAATATGAAGGACAGCAGGTGTGAGGTGCACTAGTTAAAGTAACAGTACATATATTGCTGCTATATTACAGGACAGGTATTCATAAAGTAGCACAGAGGGTAGCGGTACATTCAAGTGTTAGGAGGTCATTTTTTGTTGTTGTCTGTTTTAGATCCATTCATTTTATGAACAGATGTGATACATATGACAGTTCAACAACTTGATGGGACATAAAACTCATCATCAGTTCAAAAGACTGAAAAATAAGCAATGCCTCCTCTTTGATACCACAGTCAAAGTTACAAGCATACAGACATAAAAAAGATTAAGTCTTTAATCAATTAAATGTCACAACTATGGATGTAACAATACTTTGCTATACAATAAAAAAAATCATTGCAATCTACATCCAGTAAGCATACGGTTTGGAACAGACCCTTGGGCCGGAAGGCTGTGTAGCCAATCACACAAGCTGCACCTCTGTTTATTTAAAGAGATATCCCCTTGTTGTGCTAAAGATGGGTTTATTTGATTGGGTTTTGTTTTAAATCCTTCATTTTCATTTGTAACAAGAGTGTTACGCAGCTACACAAACATGAAGATTACAGAGACAGAGCCACCACACCCCCCTCAGGTGTGTCATCAGTACTGACCCTGCTTCTCCTCCTACCAACCACGCCTACCGCTAAAGACACTGAAGTGAGTCCTCCTAAAGCATTATCATAACAAGAGTTTCAAAAAGGCCTTTTTATAAGACAGTATCAGTGTTTTTGGTGTGATTTTGAATCTGTCCCTCAATGATGATGATGATGATTGTGGTTTCCTTTGATTGTTGTTACTTAATTTTGTTCTCAACAAATTATACAAAGTACGTCAGTAAAGAATTTAAACCTGAATAAGTCATTCATCAGGATCTGGAAAAGCGGTTCATCGGGATGTATGAAGTTGTTGGGCCACGCAGGCTTAGGACAGTCAAACCATGGACTTGGGCCTTTGAGTTATTTACAAGAGGCCCAAAAGGACTCTTTATCCCAGAATCCCCTGCGGTACTTCACACCTACGTGTGACGTAAAGGGGGGGCCGGAAGCTGAGGTAAACCCACAGGCAGCTCCAGTCTTTAAAAGCAATCACCAGGCATTGCTTCCTTCTCTTCAAGTGTGGTCTGCCGACACCAGAGGACAAACTCTCCAACAAGATGGACTCCAGCATTCGAGACAAAGCCTTTCCTCCTCTTGACTTACATAGGTTAAACTTCAGAGCTGATCTCCTAGCTCAGTATAGGTAGTTCTTCACATGCTGAATTCAAGCATCAGAGGATTCAGCTGACTACTTCCATGGCATATTTTTAGGAGTTTTGGGCGCAATCAGATGCTATCAGGTTCGAGCAAAAAGATGAGTTTCTTTCCTTTGATTTTTCGTAAGACGTCATTGAACGCAACTGGACAGGAGCGCTGAAGGAAGCCCACTGATCCCTGAATCCACAAGGACACATAAAGAACTCGGCTCCTGCAACCAGAAGACCCTATAGAGCAACGCTCGGGTCGAAGATCTGAATCCTGCTACCCTCTTCCTACATCTGCCACGAAGGAACCCTGCCTGAATCTGATGATTCAACATTCAACAGAGTGACGATCTAACCAGCTTTGCAACGATCACCAGGAGTTAGCCCAAGTAAGAGCTTTGGTCTGGGCAGAAATAGTTTCAGAAATAGTTATGTTTCTTTTATAACCACTGATAATTATGCATCACTGTTGAAGAGACGTCATATTCTGTTTATTATCTGTTGTAAGCTGCTGCATTTGTTTTATTGTGATGAACTGCTGTGTTCACCTATGTATGTAATGCTATGCTAGTTTACCTTCAGTCAACGGCTTTCACAATCAGAAAGACCAGTGTACCCGCCGTTGAATCAAAGTCCGGCCACTGGCTTTCTGGTGTTTAAGTAACAGTTACTGAACTCAGCTCAGAGAGCTCAAACTATTTCAAAAAGGCAGCCACACGGCTTCTTTTGTTGTCCACCATTTTGTCCACATGTGACGAAGTCACATGGTGCATTGTCTCTCTCCACCATCTTGTTTTCTCTCTCTCTCTCTCTCTCTCTCTCTCTCCTACACACACACACACACACACACACACACACACACATTTACACCTCATTCACAAGGTGTGCTTGATAATGTTTGTTTGCTTAGATTAGTTTATAATAGTTATTTGTTTGATTAAGTTCATTGATTTTGGATTGATGTTGCTTTGTTTAAATAAATTCTGTTATAATTTAAGAGAGCAGTTGTTTGTGATTACTGGTGTATTTGCATTGTGATATAAGCTGGGTGCGAAGGCTTTGTGTACGGATTTCACGCCTTCAATTTATTGAATATAGTTATTAATTATTAATAATATTAGTAATTAAATAACTAATCTGAGACTGATTTGAGTGATATTTTGGTTATATTTCCCTGAGTACAGGGTGGTGCCCCAAACGAGATTAAACACAGTTTAATGATATCTTATTTATATTATTAATAATTAGAAATAATTATTAAAGAATATAACCAAAGTTGACTTGATACAACCCCAACAAATGGTGCCCCGTGTGAGGCCTTCAATAAACCAGCTTTATTGCCCTGTAAAGGCACAGTAATCCGAATTTTTAATCCTAAGAGATTTTTCGTGAGGAAAAATTGTCTTTTCTTTTGAAGATTTACTTTTCTTGCTTGTTGTTTATTCAAAACGGACAGCAAGCTGTGGCTTAGTTTATGTTGTTGAACATAATGATGCAGCCAGGGCAACTTTCTTAATGAACTAGTTTGTTGCTTTAATCCAGAGTTTTATCCTGAAGTAATTCTTCTAAAGAAAGGTATTTGTTGTGAACATTCTCATTTTAAGCAAAGTAGACATCAAGTTGTGTTTAGTTGTGTTGTTGTGTTTTGGTGAGTTGAGTAGTTTTAATTTTTATGTGCTCTTTGTTGTTTGAGACAACAATTTAGCAATTTTTCTAGTTGAGAGTGTAACCTCATAATTGTTGCATAGCCAGCTGTCCGAGAGGTGTGAGTTCCTCCCATCCTTTGAGGACTTGAGGTGTGAATCCCCTCTCCTAGCTTCCAGGATAGACTGCAGTGATCAGTTGGGAAACCTAGATAAGATTTGCTCTGGTGTTAATCTAGCTTTGTTTAGCTTAGCGGCTTTCTTAACAGTAATCCACTGTGGTTCCATTTTATCACGTAAAATGTTTACCAAGACCCTAGGTGAGCCGGGAGCTGAGACTCCTTTTGGATCAGACGACGCAGCACTGCAAGAAACTGTTGCCAGTCTGACGCACCTCTCCTTAGAGGAGATAGCCGACCTAAATAGCTATTCAATTAGCATTTGTGATAAGAAGTTAAATGAGCTTGTTGATTAGGCCAACCACCAAGCCAGGAAACCCCAAAGCTTAATCCTGAATGTTCTTGGGCAACTCCTCCCTCTTTCCCAACGCAAGTCCTCCTGCAGCAAACCCAGCTGCAAGTAGAAAAAAGAAGCCCTGCAGAACCACATCCAATCCCTGTTGGCAGAAAATACATTTATTCGTCAGCAATTCAAAACTGCTGAGCAGGAAGTGCTGGATGTGTTTGACGTTATTCAGAAATTGGCACAGGTATGCATGGAGCAAGACATATTGTCAGAATATGGCTCTGATCTTGAACCAAGCCCCTCAAGAGATCAAACAACCCTGCTGAAAAAGCTCAATAAAGAACCGAGCAGCCAGGATAACCCAAGGACTAAGAAAATTAGTCTTGTCTTCCCTGCCATTCCTGGAAACAAAGACTTTGACTGTGGAGCCCCTCCCTTTGGGGAAACGCCCCAGTCCCCCGACAGCTGTGACACCTTTTCACACCTTCACAGGTTTGAATCACCACATAGGGAGGGGGGTGACTTCTCAGCCCCAGAGGCAGAGATAACACCAACCCCCCTCCTTCTACCTGTAAGTCCACACTGCGTTGTCCACAGCTGAGAAGTTCTGAAACATCAGATGAATCGGATGGCTCCTGTCCACCCAGAGATCAAAGAATGCGCATAAGGCTCACTGAATCCCTGGCGAAGGATGTAGACCGGTTTGACCCAGGTAACCCACATTTCAGCATTGATGATTACCTCAGAAAGATCAACCTGCGCCTCTGTGATCTACCTGATGCATCCACACGAGAAAAACTCAAGCTGATCTGGAAGACAACTTCCAGGAGTGTCCATGACTTCATGACTACCCTCCTGCCTGAGATCAGAGACCAGTGCTCAGCACTCTGCAACGCTTTGTGCAAGGAATTCTCCACCTACACCGACCCTGTATCTGCCCCTCTTAGAGACTTTAGTGTCTGGCACCAGAAGCACGAGGCACCCAAAGATTATTACCAGCGCCTAAAATCTGCATATTTCCAGGGACGTAATGCTCCAGGTTTGGAAGAGGACCAGACTTTCAAGTCCTTATTCCTGCACAATCTGCATGGCTGTGTGCGTTACGATGTCACCATGCATTGCTGAACACATCAGCTTGGTATGCCAGAAATCAAGAAATTTGCACAGATGGCTTGGGAAACACGCATACGTCCTGGGTTTTGGAGAGACAATAGTGACCTAGCACTAGAAGGCAACAAATTGCCTTATGCTATGAATAAATCTAAGAAACCGCATCACCGGCAGAATAGACAACAGAACCAGGGGGGTGAAGGAAGGAGCCAGCCACAGGGTAGTTCCCAACCTGAAGTACTGATAACCACCAGACCCGAACAGAACTCTCGGGATGGCCGAAGCCCCAGACAAAGGGGTAGGCATAACCGGAGTTCCCATGAACTTCCCAAGGATGCAGGTTCTGACAGGGGAATGGAGAACATGGTCCGGATGTGTGTGACAGAGGTGATTAGACAGTGGGAGGCCTCCAGCCCTTACAAAGAACAAGGTTCTGACTCCACAGTGGGGAGGGGGGAGTAGCCTCCACTGTAAAACCCACCAAAGTCACTCAGCATTAATGCTTTCTAGTCTCTGTTTTATGACCTGACATTGGTAGTGAGACATAATGCACATGTATATTTACACACCTACATGCCACATACACCATCCCACAGACTTACTCCTGCCCAGGCTAGGAGTTAGCCCACAAATCTACACCTGATACTATTCTCTTTCTCTCCTCCTCTTGTCTGTTTGTTTCATTTGTTTTGTTAAAGAATGCACCTTGAGTGGCAAAGCTTTGCTAATGCCTGGTTATGTTTTATGCCTAGCTTTAGCCATAATTAGACAGTCTGCCCAGACTTTGCCTCAGTGTCTGCCCAGACCGAATGCCTCTCAAAATGTATGGACTGTTGCTCACTAACTATTTGAACGTTTGTCTCCTAACACATGGACTGTTGGCCCTATTTGCCCTAAAGACTGTGACCCGCAATCCCATTCTTCAGGACAAAGGGGGGATGTTGGGCCACGCAGGCTTAGGACAGTCAAACCATGGACTTGGGCCTTTGAGTTATTTACAAGAGGCCCAAAAGGACTCTTTATCCCAGAATCCCCTGCGGTACTTCACACCTACGTGTGACGTAAAGGGGGGGCCGGAAGCTGAGGTAAACCCACAGGCAGCTCCAGTCTTTAAAAGCAATCACCAGGCATTGCTTCCTTCTCTTCAAGTGTGGTCTGCCGACACCAGAGGACAAACTCTCCAACAAGATGGACTCCAGCATTCGAGACAAAGCCTTTCCTCCTCTTGACTTACATAGGTTAAACTTCAGAGCTGATCTCCTAGCTCAGTATAGGTAGCTCTTCACATGCTGAATTCAAGCATCAGAGGATTCAGCTGACTACTTCCATGGCATATTTTTAGGAGTTTTGGGCGCAATCAGATGCTATCAGGTTCGAGCAAAAAGATGAGTTTCTTTCCTTTGATTTTTCGTAAGACGTCATTGAACGCAACTGGACAGGAGCGCTGAAGGAAGCCCACTGATCCCTGAATCCACAAGGACACATAAAGAACTCGGCTCCTGCAACCAGAAGACCCTATAGAGCAACGCTCGGGTCGAAGATCTGAATCCCGCTACACTCTTCCTACATCTGCCACGAAGGAACCCTGCCTGAATCTGATGATTCAACATTCAACAGAGTGACGATCTAACCAGCTTTGCAACGATCACCAGGAGTTAGCCCAAGTAAGAGCTTTGGTCTGGGCAGAAATAGTTTCAGAAATAGTGATGTTTCTTTTATAACCACTGATAATTATGCATCACTGTTGAAGAGACGTCATATTCTGTTTATTATCTGTTGTAAGCTGCTGCATTTGTTTTATTGTGATGAACTGCTGTGTTCACCTATGTATGTAATGCTATGCTAGTTTACCTTCAGTCAACGGCTTTCACAATCAGAAAGACCAGTGTACCCGCCGTTGAATCAAAGTCCGGCCACTGGCTTTCTGGTGTTTAAGTAACAGTTACTGAACTCAGCTCAGAGAGCTCAAACTATTTCAAAAAGGCAGCCACACGGCTTCTTTTGTTGTCCACCATTTTGTCCACATGTGACGAAGTCACATGGTGCATTGTCTCTCTCCACCATCTTGTTTTCTCTCTCTCTCTCTCTCTCTCTCTCTCTCTCTCTCCTACACACACACACACACACACACACACATTTACACCTCATTCACAAGGTGTGCTTGATAATGTTTGTTTGCTTAGATTAGTTTATAATAGTTATTTGTTTGATTAAGTTCATTGATTTTGGATTGATGTTGCTTTGTTTAAATAAATTCTGTTATAATTTAAGAGAGCAGTTGTTTGTGATTACTGGTGTATTTGCATTGTGATATAAGCTGGGTGCGAAGGCTTTGTGTACGGATTTCACGCCTTCAATTTATTGAATATAGTTATTAATTATTAATAATATTAGTAATTAAATAACTAATCTGAGACTGATTTGAGTGATATTTTGGTTATATTTCCCTGAGTACAGGGTGGTGCCCCAAACGAGATTAAACACAGTTTAATGATATCTTATTTATATTATTAATAATTAGAAATAATTATTAAAGAATATAACCAAAGTTGACTTGATACAACCCCAACAAAGTGTTCTTTCTTAACATCACTTTGTTTTACTGAAGGGAAATCTAAAACTAAACGATTCAATGTAAAAAAAAAAAAAAAGCAAGACATTTCCTAACTTCCCTTGGATCCTTGCTGCCAAAGTTGTGTAACATCAACCTTAAGGTCAATCAATCAATCAATCAACTTTTATTTGTATAGCGTCAACTCATAACAAGTGTTATCTCGAGACACTTTACAAGAAGCAGGTAAAATACCTTACTCATTGTCTGTTAACATTACAAAAGAGCAGGTAAAAAGACCTTACTCATTGTTATGTTACAAAGATCCGGCCTATCCATCATGAGCACTTTAGCAAAGCAGCAAAAGTTACAGTGGTAAGAAAAAACTGTCTTATTAAAAGGCAGAAATCTTCGGCCGGATCCCCGGCTCATGACGAAACAGTCTTCACAGGCCTAGACTGCACCGGGCTTGGAAAGGGATAGGGGGAGAGATGGGATAAGATGCAGGAAGAGGGATAGAGAGCAAGGGGGTGGGGGGAGGTAGACCGTCCATCAGCAATCCGGTGGGGAGGGGAGGGGGTGTGGGGGGTTGTTCTGGCAGGCCGCCAACCCACGATCCGGTGGGGAGGGGGTAGTGGTGGGGTGGGGGTTGTTCTGGCAAGCCGTCAACCGACGATCTTGAGGAGCCTAGGAGAGCTCAAGAGCTCCCAGGAAAGTAGGTGGTTAGTGACTGAGATTTATAGATAGATACATGCAGTAATATGATGTACTGTATATGCAGAGAGAGAGAGAGAGAGAGAGAGAGGAGCTCAGGGTGCCAGTTCCCCCGGTAGTCTAAGCCTATAGCAGCATAACTAAGAGCTGGTCTACACCAGCACCAGCCCTAACTATAAGATTTATCAAAAAGGAAAGTTTTAAGTCTAATCTTAAAAATACAGACTGTGTCTGCCTCCCGGACCCCGGCTGGAAGGCGGTTCCAGAGGAGAGGAGCCCGATAACTGAAGGCTTTACCCCCCATAGTACACTTGGAGACTGTAGGCCTGCACTCCGGGACCGCAACGCTCTCGAGGGACAGTACGGCACTAGTAGCTCCTTAAGATAAGATGGTGCCTGGCCATTTAGAGCTTTGTAGGTGAGAAGAAGGATCTTGAATTCTATTCTAGACTGTATAGGGAGCCAGTGCAGAGAAGCCAGGACAGGAGTAATGTGGTCCCATTTCCTGGTTCTGGTCAGTACACGAGCTGCAGCATTCTGGACCCGTTGAAGAGTCTTTAGAGATTTGCCAGAGCACACTGACAAAAGAGAGTTACAATAATCCAGTCTGGAGGTAACAAATGCATGAACTAGTTTTTCTGCATCACTTTGCGACAGGATATTCCTGATCTTGGATATATTACGAAGGTGGAAGTAGGCTGTTCTTGAAACTTGACTGATGTGAGAGGTAAAAGACATATCTTGATCAAAAATAACTCCTAGATTCCTAACAGTGGTGCTAGATGCCAGGCTGATGTCATTAAGGACAGTCACATCACTAGAAAAAGTCTCTCTGAGGTTCGTAGGGCCTAGCACAATAACTTCAGTCTTGTCTGAGTTAAGTAGCAAAAAAATTTCTGGTCATCCAGGTCCTAACGTCCTTAAGGCATGTTTCTAGCTGACATAACTGACTGGTACCATCAGGCTTCATTGATACATAAAGCTGAGTATCATCTGCATAACAATGAAACTGTATGGAGTGTTTCCTCATAATATTTCCCAGAGGAAGCATATATAATGTAAAAAGAATTGGTCCAAGCACTGAACCTTGTGGGACTCCATGGCAAACTTTAGTGTGCATAGAGGACTCATCATTAACATGTACAAACTGAGATCGGTCTGATAAGTAGGATTCAAACCAACTTAAAGCAGTCCCTGTAATTCCAAGCAAATGCTCCAGTCTGTACAACAGGATCCGATGGTCAATGGTGTCAAAAGCAGCACTAAGATCTAACAAGACAAGCACAGACAGAAGTCCCCTGTCTGAGGCTAGAAGTAGATCGTTTGTAACTCTAACTAGTGCAGTCTCAGTGCTATGGTGGACTCTAAATCCTGACTGGAAGTCTTCAAATAAACTGTTGTCATGGAGAAAGTCACACAGCTGTTTAGCTACCACCTTATCCAGGATCTTCGAGATAAAAGGAAGGTTGGATATAGGTCTGTAGTTAGCCAGAGTTCCTGAGTCAAAGACATCCAATCCTAAATCATCGTTTGGGAAATAATGGGTAGTAATGGGTCTGTGGATCCAGGACTTTCTCACCAACAGACCTCAGCATGTCAGGCTGGGAGACGGCATCTCCTCCACCATCATCCTCAACACTGGTGTACCCCAGGGCTGCGTCCTCAGTCCAATTCTCTACTCCCTGTACACCCACGACTGCACACCCACCCATAGCTTCAACACCTTCTTCAAATTTGCAGACGACACCACCATTGTAGGACTGATCTCCAACAACAACGAGGCGGCCGCCAGAGAGGAGGTACAAACGTTCTCTGTGTGGTGTGAAAAAAACAACCTGCACCTCAACACAAAGAAAACCAAGGAGATCATTATCGACTACAGAAAAAGAAGGATCTTCAGCGGATCATCAAAACAGCTCAGTGGATTGTTGGCTCCCCTCTCCCATCCCTCAGAGACACCCACTCGAGCCGTCTCCACAAGCGAGCCTCAAACATCAGAAAGGACACATCTCACCCCGGACACTATGTGTTCACCACCCTTCCCTCAGGCAGACTCAGGACCATACGCACACGGACAAACAGACTAAGAAACAGCTTCCTCAAAGCTATGGACAAACTCCTTAACCCATAAACATAACTACAGAAACAACTTCACCCAAGAAACTGATTTTGCACACTTTGCATGTACAATGAGACTGATGAACCTGACTTCTCTTATCCATAGATAAAGAATATTCACTTCACAAGTCTCCTAATTGAGCTTGTATCCCTCATTGTCTCCTAACAGGCAGAGAGGTGGAAGGAAACCCTTTAGCCATTCAAACAACTACATGGCCACTTGCTGCAGGCCATGTCTCCTGCATTTCACTGACTTCATCACTTAATGGTCCCCGCGTGAGAGGGATCACTGACATTGGTATTTTACTGCTGTTGCCCACTGTAATTATTTGTCTGCAATGAACTGATCCTAGAAATGCGTGCTTATTATTATCCTCAATAAACCTGGCCATCTGGAGTCCAATTTTCAAATGACAATTTGCTATCTAAGGTGACAAACCTTTGCCAAGTGGTGTTCATTAATTATATGTTTGGCATTAAAGAGACTGTTTGGTTTTGAAGTGGGTTTGTATGAGGTTCTTGTCAATAGTAAGTGAATCAGCCAGAGGAGATGCTGGTCAGCTCTGCACCATGAGAAACTGGCTGCACAGGAGCTACAAGCAGTGTTTAGAATGAACTCTGGAGGATGAGTGATGCAGGCTGCATGCTGGTGAAAGGCTGGTATCTTTTGGTTCTGAAGTTATGTTTTTAAGTTCCTCTTGTAGCATTCTGACCTGGTTGGCTCACATTTTACACAACTTCACCACCAGGTTTTTGATGCACACAAAAAACCCCATTAAAACAATAAACTAACGTATATCACAAATAATGCTTCAGATATCATTGGCCTACCTACCCTAAACCTTTAACATAGCCCTGACTCACATAGCACTCACCTTAGCCCAGTACGCCTCTCACCCATTCTATTCAGCGATACAGGACTCTGACCTGGAAGAGGGCACGTTTTAAAAAGAGCTTTGTTACCTCTGCAATTCATAGCTTTCAGTCTAGTGACCAGCGCGGAGGGCTCAACTGAAGAACGGGCTATTTAATTTAACATTTTCAATAAACGGCATGTTTACGTTACCTGAGAACTGAATTTAAACAGAGATGTTCAAATAAATCGTGAGTTTGGAGCACTTGTGACAATCTCACAGCACATGGGGCACTATTTGTATCGCTAGAAAAAGAAAAGTGCCTTGCTGGTGTTTGGGTTTAAAGAGTGACCATGTTAACTGGTAACTTTCAGACAAATGTGTCTGTGGCTTTTGGACGTTATGTGTCCTATGAATGCCTCTTTGTCTGGCTTTCATTAAAACATATTTAATAATTATATTTGATATTATGATGATACAAAAACTGAACAAAGAAGCATTTTTTAGGACACTGTGGCGTTTGTCTAAAGTCGTCAGTTAACATGGTCACTCTTTCATTCTATCAATCAGCTCTGCCCTTATCAATCTGCCGTTGAGTTGCAGGTGACATTCTTAAAGTTGAACTCAGAGATACATTAGTACATTATGGTGAAAGTGACTCTACTGTTGACTGCCGAAGCAGCTCTCATGGAAACATAGTGAAGATAAATGAGCACAGTAATCATCCCAGTGTAGTATACTCTAACAGCATATGTGCACATATGAAAATACCGATCTAGGGCCAGATGTTGCTGTGGACCAAGATTTCATTTTTGTCGTTAAAAACAAAGCAGGTAGGATAGCAAGTGGTTTTAAAAAGAAATCATAAATATTTGCTAACAAATAAATGATGTGCAACAAGTGAGCTTGTTAATTGTTTGCAGTGTTTTATCATGTTGACTGTAAAGGGATTAATACTGCAACTGTATCCTTTCTAATCACATACTGTATGTCCAAATGTTTCTAGCTGCAAGGATTTATGTCCTTATAACATGAGAATGTTTCATCTTGTGGCCCCGACAGGCAGCTCATGGAACCATCCGGTCCACGCTTCACCTTTACAGTTGGACTTGCTAATATGTGTTTTGGCACTGCTGACTGTGTAAGTTGTGCGCATGTTTGTGTGCGTGTGTTTCTTCCTCTCATCTGACTTGAAAATGCTGGAGTGTCTGGCAGGGCACCTATAGAAACATTACACATTAAAATAAATAAACATCAGTGATGATAGGAGCAGCTACCTGCTGTGTCCAAAGTTTTTTTTATAAGAAAAAGGAGATTTGTTGGCTCATTAGTCTTGTTCAAACTGTGTAAGCAAGAAGTGTAGCTACTCTTTCATGCAGGCTGTGGAAGGACAAACATAACCATTTGGTAAAGGGTTTTGTTGGTTTAGGCTTTCTCCAAGGGACATAAGTTAATTCCTCCCTTCCTCTCCAGTCAGCACACATCCACAAATCCCCTCTGAGCAGCTTCGTTGTTTCTGTTAGAAGGTGATGGCCCAGATGTTGAAGAGTTGGACAGTTACAGGTTTCTTTTTGGCATAAAGGAGGCATTTTGGCTGCTATGTCTACTGCATCTCCTATCTAAATCAAGTTTTATGTAAGGTTTAAGGCTGCTTTTAATTTACCTGATGAAGGCTGGAAGCATACTAAGACACTAAATAGTAAACTGTTGTCTTGAAAAAGGTATTTTAGAGGGAAAAAAAAGTAAAGACGCAGTTATAAGAAGGAGGCAGTTTTCACTGAGCGCTGACATTGTAGCTTGTAACCAGAGCATTTCCAGCATATTCATAGCAAGGCTGGAAAAATGTCTTATTTTTTTATTTTTCCTCCTCACTGACAGATAGTACAATGGGATGTTTGTGCTGGACTTAACTGTCATTGATCCACCAGAGAAAATAGTTTGAAAAAAGACATGCACGTCTATCAGTTGGTGCCGGTTCCAAAAAAACATGAATAGGTAAGAAATCAAAACAAGATCCGTTTTGAGATCTGGATTTATTAAGGGACGTTTCGAGCACATGGCTGAGTAGAAAAAGTATCATGTAGCCTTTAGATCTATTGATGATTTTTTTCTGATGAACTGAAAAGATCAGAAGTAATTGGACACTTGATCACACATTCTGTAGTTTATTTGCCTCAATCTGACCTTCACCATCCTGCTGCAAAAAATGCATATCAGACCTTTTTTGGCTGATTTATCCACAAGAAAAGTCTCCAATTAATGTACTTTATCCCTTTTCAGAAAAGTTTGATAACAACGCAAGTAAAGGACCAATATGTAAGAAATCTATTGATTTAAATCATAAAATGACCTTACTATATGATTAGACAATAAGGAAATGTGCTACAGTATGTTGCTGGTTTCTCTGTCAACAATGCAGCAGCCAGTATGTCCTCCTTTAAAATTAAATTCAGGGATAGAAAGGTTTGTTTTTGAGGTCTCAGCAGCCGTTTGGACAACAACGTGTGCTGTGAGTGGATGCTAAGCTTAGCTTATCCTGACAGTGTTTTACTGTATTTACTATTCTTTGATCTCACTACTCTCTCTTTCCCCTTGCTTGTCAGTGTTTCTCTGCTGTAATGGCTTCTTCATGTCATTGTTTTCTACTTTTGCTGTTCTGTTTCCTGTGACAGTTCTCTATTGTGACTGTTTTCTCTTATTGCAATATTGCATCACTGGAAGCTGTTGTGGTTAGCGGGGTGAAACTACAACGCTAGTTCCTCATATTTTCGACCACTGAAGCTACAGACCAATCACAGATCAGTGGGTGGGAACTCACTCCCAGAATCAAAACTTAACGTCCGCCATATTGCTTGGAAGCTATGCTAACAGGCTCTATGGAGAAAGCTGATAATGGTGAAAAAATATAAAGATAGCGGCTGCTGCCGACAGGCTGGTCTTGTGTTTTGGCTGCTGCGGCTGCGGCCGCGTGCCCAGCCACCGGGAGCTATGTGGTGTCTTTCATCCACATGAGCCAAAAAGACACTTTCTGCCTTTTCTCAGCCAAGAAGGCACCAACTTCAAAATGTATTTCACATTTCTACATATATGATCCAATGTCAATACAGATTCATGTTTCAACGGGTGAAGTATCCTTTTAAGTGTTCTGAAAATCATTTTTCAAATAATGTGTGTCAAAAATTAATTTAAAAAAAATGTGATAATAATGTTTAACATATTACTGGACTTGTGTCAGGAACCTCCAGTATGTTAACTGTGCAGCTAATGCCAGCTGCAGGCTTCCTGTAACTGGAGCTAGTGCTAGCCGCCCAGCTAACTTGAGCAACCCTTGGCACTTAAGCAAAGCTATGTGTTCATCAGACAACATTTATCAGGGTTTATTTATTCTAAGGGTTTTTGTAATGTAGCAGTTCCTCAGAGACCCTCCTCTCACATGTTGTCCATCAGTTTGTTGTTTCATAACAAGTTCACTTCCTTGTCTCCTCACTCTCTCCTGTGCCCCCTACAGACCTGGAGCACACTTTTCAATTTGCATGGTTTATCATTTTGTGTGCTTTTGTGGATTCGCAGCGCATTTTTCCAAATTTGGACCCTTGCAGAGATTTTACCCTTGTTGGCCACCATACTATTAAAACATGGAAGCAGTTTTCTTAGGTTTATTGGTTATAGTTTATAGTCACAGTTCAGAGCATGGTTGAGTTTAGAGACAATGCTGTTAGCCAGCCTAAACATGTTTTTATCGTAGACTGATTCAAAGTCTACGGAAGCATATTGCATTCATGTGGAGAATTTTTTTTTGCCTGGTTTCTTGTTATAACGAGAAAAGATCTCATTATTACGAGATAAAGATCTTGTTATAACGAGATAAAGATCTCGTTATTACAAGATAAAGAGAGAAAAGCATTAGGGTGGTGGCGATGAGGAGGCGTGGGTTTGTTTATGGGAGTGTACAATACACCAGTGGCAGCTCATGACAACATTTCAGTATAAACACCGTAGCAGGTGATTCTGGCGCCGCAGTTGTTTTTCATGGGGTTAAAGTATTTTCAGTAAATGCCTAAGCGTATCTTGAGAAACCACATAGCCAGCTTGAATACAATTCAGATGCATGACTTTATATCGGTGAAGCATACCATATCTATTTAACTGATCCTGGAAGAATGACGCTGATGTCAAGTAGGTCAGAGTGTGCTTTGCTTTCCGTCTGAACAAGTTAGTAACTTCAGATGCCTGCGCTAAGTCGACAAGCTCATGAGAATACCATCTGTATTACTCAAAGATGATAATATTTCCCAATGCCTTAAACCGAGATGAAAATAAAACACAATCAAATCAATAACCCTGGTCATCATTGCCTTTTGATCTTCCACCCTACTCTGCCTGCCACAATGCAAACTTCATTACCCCTCTAGTATCATTTAGTCTTTGTAATGTGTGTCTTTTCTCGTTATAACGAGATCTTTATCTCGTAATAACAAGCTCTTTATGTCATAATAACGAGATCTTTATCTCATAATAACGAGACCTTTATGTCGTAATAACGAGATCTTTATCTCGTAATAACGAGATCTTTTCTTGTTATAACGAGATAAAGATCTCGTAATAACAAGAAACCAGGCAAAAAAAAAATTCCCCACATGAATGCTATACGCTTCCATAAAAGTCTCTTGGCAGTGGCTGGCCTACATTTTTTTGACAGAGTAATTTAGACTTTAAATTGGTGGCTTGTACTTCGAGGTGTTAGTTCGTTTGGACCTTCAGAAAACAAATGGAGAAAAAAAAAAACAATTTGTGGACTTGCCCCAAAAGATGTAAGTTGGCAGAAGAAATCCATTTTTTCTATTGTATTTTCTTTTTGCAGACAAATTCAAGCTATTCTCAGTTTCTGCACTAGTGGGCCCTCACAGCTGTTTGGGGTACTTTTCAGAGCAGCTATGATTTGACTAGAATTGTCTGTATTGTGAGATTTCTCAGCTCGGATGAGGAGGATATCTTAAACTGTATATTAGTCAAGGCTGAGAAATACCATGTCCAACTAACAGCAAGGTTCTTCATTATGTCACCTCATTTCTCAAGACACTTCTCTCTTGCTTTTATATGCAAAAGTTATGTTGAGATAGGATGTGTGGCTCTATACTGCACTTTTCAACCTTGGCTTTACAGCAGAGCTTCACGTCATACTCAGAAGGCTCCACTTTGGTTATTTTAGAAAAGAGAACCAGATAGTGGTCCAGCACAACCCACTAATAAGGGAGCAAGGATCACAGACGCTCAGTGCCTTCTAAAAATTCCCAAACAGCTTGAACCTCAAAACTGTTTCCGCACAACTGTAGAAGCTCTCTGGCATGTGTTGACCAAAGTGATGGTATCACATCCCGTCAGCTAGAAGTTCTGAGTCCCACTGTAAGTGGAATGCAGTGTAAGCCTATCAAAACCTTCAGTAGTGGTGTGTTACTCCTGAGGCTGTAATATGATTGGCTTTCCTGTAGACGAGACAGAGATGAAAACATTTATTCAAACAGTACTTGTGTGTATGTGGGTGTACATGTGTGTGAAGTCAGCAGATTTTCTCACCCTCCATATGGTCGGTATACCTCAAAAAGACCTGCTGCTGATGCAGACTGCTACCAGAGCTCCACCCAACACTTTGTTCTACCCCAGAGGTATATTATTAAATGCTATTCAGGGACTTTATCCTTGTTGCTGCAAGAGATTAATTGTAAGTTTTTGTTGCAATGGAAGTCATGAAAATATCTTTCAAAGTGTTCTCCACCCTCAGTGAACTCCCTGCTATTAGTGCTCGTGCGTGTTCATGCTTGTGTCACTGACTGTGTGGTGGCCAGTTTTCAACAGGCAAAGTGGTCATTTCTGTTTCTGGAGAGGTTTGTAAGTGTGTGTGTTACTCTAGCTTTGAGCTCATAAAGTGTGCAAAACCCAACTGAGCCTGACCAGATCTCCCTCATGATAAAGTTTCTTTTTGTAAAAATAAGGAAAACACTGTTTTGGAATCTGTTTTGTTAAAAGGTGTGTTTGTGCATTTGTTTTATACATTTAAATCATTAATAAAGGCTGAATATGTGAATGTCATGACACCACCTGTACCAACACTGAAGACAAAAGACAAACAAATGTTTCACACTACGTGTTTTTCATTCAACTTTTGCCTTGTTCTTGTAATCTCAGTGCTGCACCATCATAAAGTCTCAAACATCAGACACAATGTCTCTGGTTGGAGTAAAGTTAGTAACACAGCATCTGTCTGTCTGTCATTCTCATCCAGACACTTCAGGGCATGGCTAAGTGGCAGCTAACTATTTATAGCACTGAAACAGATTGTTATTAGAAGTCATCAAATAATGGAGACATCTTTGATAAAAACAGCAACTATTGTTTCACTTATGATCATATTTAACAAAAATAAGACTGAATCTAACAAATGTTGTCATCACAGATCAATGACACTATCTGTTTGAGGTACATTGATTTATTAAATCTGCTACTGACAGTGTCACTGTAAAAAAGGAAGCTGTTGGTCGAAATTCATTTTCTTTCACACAATAGAAAGAAAACCAACAAGAATTATTAAAAAGAGTTGAATGATCGTAAAAAGTAAGTAAAAGGATCACCTATTTGCTTCAACTGTTTCTGACTCTTTTAAAAACTGTTTCTTCATTAATCAGCATAGCTTTCATTTTGAACTGAACAATAAGTTAAATGTAAAAAGGGAAACAAACACACTCTGTAAGGAGAGCTTGTAGAGTAGCAACAACTAATGCAATCACAATCACAATCACAGAACCCATCCAGTGTGATTTGCATACAAACATAAACTCCTCCCTTTGCTTTGCATCATGCTGACAGGATTACTGAAAAGTACTGACTGCTGCCTGAACTATCACAGCTCAAATCACAAAACATATGAACCTTTAGGATTTCAGACGGTCGAGACCAAACATGTTTTATAAATAATGTATGAATGCTTCATTTAAGTGGCACCTCTTACCTGTGCTCCTCTTACCTGTGCTCACACAGGTATTCATGGCCAGGCCAGCAAAACCGAAACATTCACTTCATTTTTGAACATGATTTTGTAAGAACTGCTCGGTATCTTCTGTAAGGAGGGCACGGCTTTATCCTTTTGAACTGTCAAAGTATCTCTCTGTTCATTTCATCAGTATGTCAATACACATTTTGTAAAGCTTTTACCTCATGAAAAAGTCAGCTGTGATGATTTTAAATTAAGCGGGAGAGGGGTTTTGGTCACAGGAAAAGATAAACATTCAACCTCCTGCTGAAAAAGATTTAGCATGTTTTTAATGTTGCACTAATACATTGGTTCATCCAAAGGTAGACAGCTTTACTTTCTTCTGCTTTCTTCAGTGTGAAACTTGATTCTTGTTAGGCACCCTCTCATGTAATCCTCTCGTGGTGTGAGAACATATTTCTTTCATGCAGTGATCATCAATGGCCATGTTTAAATGCAGTAACACAAGTAAGGTGAAGCCGATGTTCACACTTTTCTTTGAATCATATTTCCTGCTGATATCACAACTGTTCTTACAGCTCTTGAACTTTCTTAGACAGTTTGAATCTTTGAAAATTGAACTTGTGTCACTGCAATGCACACAACATTTTAACAAATCTTTTACTCATGAGTTTTCATATTTTTCAGATCCAACCCTCAAGACGTTCACATCCTTTTTTGAATCAGGACATAAGCTGTGTTTCAAGGATCTATCACGTGAACTGACTGAAGTCAAGCTTCTCATAAAATATTGAATGGCCTAATGTAATTATGCAGCATGCTTAGTTTACAAGACAGACAATTAATTAAAAATAATAATAATAATAAAAAAAAAAAATGTAATGTCTGTCTTGTAAACTTAGCATGCTTCATATTCATGTTATGTATTACAACGATAAGTCTCCCTACATTAAGTACAGGAATCTCTGAAAATAAAATTCAAACCAAACCTGGTCTTCTGAAATAATCTGCCACAGTCTGACCTTGCTGTGCAGACATTTGACGGACAGCCCTGTTATCCTCGTACATCAGGGAGTCATCTTAGACTCTGTTTGAGCATGTTTTGCTGAGTTGTCTGCTTTTGTGATGTTTCAGGTGCTTTTGGTGGCCTCTTGCCGTGAACTCTGCATACGCACTCTGAAGCCCCCTCTGAAGCTCACTGGGGGGTCTCAGGCAACTTTTGAAGGCCCCAGGTGTGAATTTGGTCAGTGACGGCTGAGAGAGATGAAGACATGCATCGTGCTTCTAGTGGCTCTGCTGCCATGCATCCAAGCAGGTGAGACAAGGATAGGTTTCTGTTTTTAGTTTTCCCTTTTACTGATTCTTATTTAAGGTTCAGTTAAGGTCATAGCGTCCTTCTTTTCCACATGGCCCTTCTTTAGGTCATGACTTGCCTCCTGAGGTTTTTCTCTCTTTTAGACTAATGGAAAATAAATGACTCTACCTTTTGAATATATCAATCAATCTTTATTTGTATAGCACCAATTTATAACAAATGTTATCTCAAGACACTTAACAAAACCAGCCTGTCTAGACTCTTTGTTGTATTATTATCAAAGACCCAACATTAATCCACCATGATCAAAGACCTTACCTACTGTAGAGCAGAACCAGACTCAGACTGTTGAACAGGAAGCGGGAGGACATATGTGTTTCAAAATGAAAAAGGGAATATTTTCACTTTCACCCGCTCTGACCTAAACCCGATTATTTTAGGTTTAGTTTAGGTGAAGGTAGAAAAAAAACGGTACCGACCTGTTCTTCCAAAAGAGACAGAAGAGTAATGAGTTAGCGTCTGTGGTAATCACAATGTGTTCTGTTGTTCACTCAGCAGACCATACTTATCTGAGACAAAATGTTATTTTAAGACACTTATATTGCAATTATTACAACCAATTTACCTCCCTAACTAACCAAAAACATGAGAAAACTGGGGGGTCCATAGCAGCAGGCCATTCCCACCAACAACCTGAGGAACCTGCAGCCAGAACTTATCTCTGTGGTCTTGAGGTAGTACTGATAGGTGACACCAAATCTTACTCTTGCTCATAGGGAATTTAAATAGCCCTGTTTATATTCCCCCACTATGACCAAATCCCTAATTAGTGTGAAAAAATTAAATAGTATATGATGGACCAATGGACCTGACTATGAACGTGACCTTATAACACTTTTCTAGGCTTCTTACTACTCAAAGCGTTTTTTACACTGCAGGTCATACCTACCTGTTCACACATTGATGGCTCCTAGGTAAAGTGTTCATCAGTATTAACTAATCCATTCATACAAATGTACAAGTCATGACACAGTGGGAGCAATTTGGGGTTAAGTGTCTAATTGCCAAGGTCACATGGACATGTGGCTGCAGGAGCCGGGGCTGAAAACCCCTGACCTTCCGGTTGAGAAACGACCGACTCTACCAATGAGCCACATCAGATCCAGGTTGCACTTTCTACTTAATATGTGAGAAATAACTAACAGGAGGGTAAAGGATGACTTTGTTTGGATAAAGTATCATGATGCACACCATGCATGTGTACATTTTAAAATTGTGCGGAAAGGCAATGAACTTTGACACATTTATTCCTCCATCAACACTAAAGCAAGACAAACAAATGCATTCCTCTATGATACCCAACACAGGATAACATCAGAATCTATGAGACCTGACGCCACATGTCTGCTGCATAGAATCATTATTGGGATTATTTGCAGTCTGAGCTTTAATTTCTTCAGCATAAAAAACATGTTATCTAACAAACATGTTTTCTGACCACGTCAGATACAAAAATAGTGTTTATAGCTGGTTTGAACTGCCATGCAGACTTGGAGACTTGCGCTGAAGAGGGAATAGAGAATTGTGGTTTTCAGAAAGTTATAAAAATGGGAGATCACATACAATAAAATAAAAGTCTAATCATTCCCTGTCACACAGAAATTAGGCTGTTAAAGGGAACAGATAGAATCAAAAAAGTGAATGAGGATGAGAGTGAATTTGAAGATTATCCTTGTGGTCAGACACAGTAAACACACAAATGCCTGGATGCTGTAGGTAAACAGAACTGCAGTGCATACTTGGATTGATAGAATGGAAGACTTCGCCTGCGTGTCTTTCACAGCGGTTTTCTGCGTGGCTTGTTAACAGAAACCATGTGCTCTTTTAAAAACAGCCAGCTGTGAGCGCTTGAGAGAACTTTGGAGGCACAGTGTTTCCTCAGCTGAGACACGTTTGCTCTGTCTGTTTGCTATGATAGACAATATTTACAGAACCAAAGATGTTGGCATCATTTATTCTACATTGTTGTTGTTTAGCACTTTAACTTCTGAGACTGTGGTTGTCCAAAACTCTGACACCTAGAGTTTAAAATGGGTACTGCAGTCCAAATTCAAAACATTGTATAGAGAACTGTCCCCCCCCCCCCCCCCCCGCCCCCTCCTCCATAGATGTACAAGCATGTCCCGAACACTGAAGCTTCTGTGTTTTAATCAGCTCCGCATCGGTCTTGAAACCTGTATCTCTAATATTGATCCTAGTTTTACTATGTTTCTGCTCGTAGAGCTTAATAGAAAAATGCCGAGGCTTTTTAGGTCGGGTAGAGTCAGTTATCTGAACAAGTTTGCGTTTTGCTTTTAGCGCTGCAACACCTGTCGGTTTGCCGTTTGCCTGGCAAACTGAGGGGCGAGGGGCAAAACGGCCAAAACGGCAAAACGGCCATGTGGGGGCGCCGCCTACTTCTCTGAATCAAAACTTCGAAAAAGGACTTACTAGCTGCAGTGTTGTTGACAGAGAAGCCAGCGCTTCAACAAAGCATGTTTCCTTAATGTCTAATGATATAATATATATATAATATAATTTTTATGATCTAATTCAATAGATCATAACAGTGTTGTATTGCCCCTCGTTCACTGTGATTGGAACATAGTTGTACATTTTTCTACTCACCTGTAATACTCAGATAAATTAAACACAAATATTTTTGTAAGAATATTTGTAATACTACTAATAAGCTCAATGTGTTTAAAATACATGAAACCAAGTTTATGTATTTACCCATAAAAAACCCCCATTTGTTTCAATTTAATAAGAACAAGGAATGTACTATAAATAAATCCTTTAAACAGGTTTAAAACAATAAACCACATTTATTAACAATACTTAAATGTAAGTACTTTTTTATATTCAATATATTTGGCTTCCAAACCAACTTTTTCAGACTTTCAAATGTTTTTTTATTTAAATTAGTAACTACAATGTTAAAATGCATCCAAGAGGATAAACAGACAATCCTGTTTCTCATTTCAACAATGTATTGATGCTTCAAGTTTGAGGAATTGCAAAGTCAAGAAAGCAGATCATCGCACTCCTTCACTTGCAGCATTTAAATAATCCCTAAAAGTGTCACAATCTCAACCATGTTAATGGTTTCTCAGGACTCCCTCCTCTTGAAGTGCAGACAAAAGGTCAGCAGGTCTGTCTTCAGGACCATCAACCTCCATCTGTGTGAAGTAAAGGCCAATCATGGTCTGCTCACTCTCCATTTCAGCGTGTTCCTATTCCCTTTACAGGAATGTAACCAAGTGAACGAGGAGAAGAGTCCAACCATTTGTAGAATAATCCAAGTGTTCAAAAATAAACTATGCCATACTTACTTTTTTGAGTGTGGTTGTTCTTCAGCTGCAATTAATGAAACAATCTGACAGACAGTATAACGTCTCTCTGTAAGCCATCATAAACCAGTGAGAGCTGCATGTATTCATGATGATGATTGGACCAGTTGCTTTAGCGGAAAAAAAGAAGATATTTTTAAAAACTTATTTCACAACGTAACTATTCTGTAATGGTGAAATTCACCTATTGATTGATAAAGCTAACTAGCTTGTAGAATTACGTTTTATAACACAGTAGCCTACTTCGTGTCTTAAATGTAAATACTGTTAAGATCGTCTGTTTAAGGTACCTTCATCAACAGCTGTCTTAAATCTGATTACATGTATACCAGCAGTAGACTTTGAGTTGCCACCTCAGTAATGGCAGCCAATGCAAGATGGTGGCACCGTCAAATGGGTGTTCTATTAAATTAAAGATAGAATGCCACAATTTAATCTTAAATAATAGGTTTTAAGTTAACATAAGATAAGCCTTCATAGATATCTCTGAAGGCCGAGTCTGTGAATATCATTCTAACTTCACCTAACTTCCCCAGATCAAACATTCAGGTGTTACAACAAAATAAATCAAGAATAAGCAAGCATGTAAAAACAGACAAAATAAGAATAGATGAAAATAATTAGTGGATACAGCTTGATATAAGTAGGGTTGAAATGAACCATCTCGTGGCCGAACCAAAACTACATGTGTTACAGGAGAGTTTGAGATGGTTTTCAGTAAGTGACAGTAGAAGTGCGGTGTTTTAGTTTTTACTTTATGTTATAAAAACTTGAGTTGCAATTACTCATTAAAGGCTTTATGTGTGATTTTTTCATCCAGCAGATGTCGCCCTTGAGCACCAGCATGAAACCAAAACAACTCACGCTGCATTGTTGTGTTAGCATGCTAATGCTAGCGATCTTTATTATGCTCGTATCTTCACACTGCATGTAAATTTACCTGAAATGAGCGTGATCTAGAAACACAGTTAATCAGTGAGTACAGTATGTTATTCTTCTTTTCTCTAGTCCCTCAATTAAACAACTTTTATACGTGAGGGGAGGAGTCAGCCGGCCGTCCCGACGATGTAAACGAAGTGAAGATAGGACTCTGAAAACTCTGAAAACATCACAGACAGTGGGACTCGGGTGTTACACCCATTGTAGACAGTCATGACTCACAGAGTTATTTTCAGAGGATATACTTGATTTCTATTACATTTAAGTGTGAAAAATCACATAGAAAGACTTTAATGTGTTTTGTTCTTACCAGTCCCATGTCACTATAATTGTCACAGTTTACCATTCTCTGGAAGTGAATTAAATATCTATTTTCTGTCCCTTTCAGTGTGCCCAGATGAGGAGCCAGGACTGCAACCATGGATGCCGGGACACAGTGAAGACCACCGTGTTACAATCGGTTATGGCAGGAAGGTCCTCCTCACATCTTCAGCTACTGTACACTCCATTGAGATTCTCAATGGAGGTAAAGCAGACAATCAACCATCAGGGGTTTTCTTTTGAAATTTAAATGACTGTACTTATGAAGTAAACAGAATTCATGGGAGGGGTGCAGTTACAAAGGGTTTATAAACACATTCTTCAAATTCAGAAACTTGAGGTAATTAAGATTGAGATTTTTTTTTTTTTTTTCTCATAAAAACTATTACAGCAATTTACTTGGGACCACATTAAGGTGTGTTCTTTATTCCAGAAATGATACAACTGTGGAACCCAGTGCCCTCTTGTTGAAAATATTGTTAATAGAAACAGAGAAAAATCTCAAAGCATATAACACGTGCAGGGAATGAGAAGCATTCTTTCTGGATTGCAAATCTGGTTACACAGGGATGGGTGAGCTGCAACTCTGTGTGTGTGTGTGTGTGTGTGTGTGTGTGTGTGTGTGTGTGTGTGTGTGTGTGTGTGTGTGTGTGTGTGTGTGTGTGTGTGGGGGGGTGTTTTTGTGTTGACAGCCTGTGCTCAGGGACATGATGGCTATGGCAATGGTGGGGAAACAGGAGGTGTCTGAAAGCACTGGGGCATTAAAGACCTGCCAAGGGGCACACACTCACTCTCTCTCTCTACCCTGCAGGAAAGCTGGTGATTGCTGACACCAACAGGCCGATGCTGCTTCGAACAAAACACATACTGATTGGGAACAAAGGGGAGCTCCACATTGGAAGCCCAGACTGTCCATATAAAGGCAACTTGACCATCTCCCTCTTTGGAAGGTACGGTTGGGAAACTGAAACGTTTGGTGTGAAAGAATTGTATTTTCATTTTATACATTTCCAAGAGATGGTTTTATATCCACAAAAATCCCATTAAGCATGGCTGTCTGCAGGCATTTTTGTGTCCCAGGCACTTGCATTGGGAAATTGGAAAGATGAACCTAAACTGCTCTGATTTTATTATTCAAAGCTGTCTGTCACATGACTAGTGCAGAGTCCTAAAGTGGTTTGGAAAGGAGAGGCCACCATTGAGCTGAAGCTCTCACAATGTGACATTTGATCTGAGAACATTTAAAACACAATACATTATGTATTATAGACCTGCCCTGGACAATGGTTTTAAATTATTATATTGAACTTATTCTCTTGTAATAAATATGTTTTTTGTTTGGCTGTTCAGAAGACGTTCAGATCCGTGTCACAAATCTGTGAAGTCATTAGATGTAATCCCTTGCACCCCCACCTGTAATCATAACGTTGTTGAACTTTCTGACTTATCTCCTCTCATGTGTAACATGTCTACAATCAAGCAAGTAAGAGAGCGAGCAGCAAAATGATGCTGTGTGTAAGGGGGGATAGAGGGAGAGTTCAGAAGTGGATTTACATTAAACATACCAGGGGCAACATTTGAAGCGTATTAGGGCTTAAGCCAGAACCCCCAGAATGTTGCAAAGGAGGCGACGGCTTATATCGTCTGAAGCCTCAAACCCTGACATGCAGGATTTAAAATCAAACACCAATTGATCCTAAAAACAGGTTTACCTTAGCTCACTTCCAGGGGATGTTTTTACAAAGTGATTTAAATTGAAAATTCTTAGTCACATAAGCTAAAGCTGTTCTTTAGAGTGAAAACAAAGATACAGGTATTTACATCTTAGCCCTTAAGAGGTACGGTAAGGTATGGTAAGGTAAGGTAAGGTAAGGTAAGGTAGGGTAAGGTACCTTTATTCTTACCCTTAAGTAGATTTGGTACAAACAAAAGCACAGGTTGAAACATGACAACAATGACTAAGAATAGAGCTCCTAAAGTGAAAAACTGTTTTACTGGTCAGGAGGACATTCATATAGGTGATCCTACAAACAATTACAGCTCCGTCACAGCAAATGAACAGGGTAGACACATGATTCATGCAGGCGGCTCAGTCCATCTTATACTGCAAAGTGCAAAGTGAGGCGCTAATGTTGAGCCCCTCTAAATGTGATTCATCTGATCACTAAATGCTCTTCACATGCTAACATAACCATCAGCATTTGAAGAGGATACTGCACAAGTGGGCATGTGTTTTCCAACATGAAGTCAGGATTACAATTTATTTATCAGATGTGTTAGTTAATAACATCATGTCTGCCTAGATTCAATGATTAGGCCAATTGATTTGATTGTCTTTCTTTGGCGATTATCACTAAGGGAGCATTTTTATGTTTTTATCAACCAATCACAGTTTTTGAAAGACTGTGTCATACCTGGTAATGATACGGCCACACCTTCTCACCAAGTTGAGAATGTTTCCAAACCAAATAAACCAGGACTACTTGATGTACATTTGAAGCTAAGAGGATTCTCAGAATGGCTAAGTACAATGACACGTGAAAAATGTGCCTGTCAGATAAGTAAATATTGGAACCTGCCATGTGTTTAGTCTGCCCCCATAGACTTGTTAGGGATACAGAACTCATATCATGCACTCCTTTATTTTTGATTAAATCCCTGATAGTCTGTGTCACTGCCTGAAACATTCACTAAAGCATCATGCAGAATTATTAAATTACATTTTTGCTCTTCAAATAGGATTTCTGGAGAGTCCCTGAGTTTGAGGCCAGTGTCTAGCATCCAGGGCCTTTATTCACACAAACTTTTAGACACTTTTAGGGCCTACAACACAACTACATCAGAATTAGCTGGAGGCAAAACAAAGCGTAACTAGAGGGATACACAAATCACAACCACAAAGGAGTCTTAAAATGCCGCCTCGTTGTGTTGTTGGGTGGAAGGAGTAATAACAGTAATGTCTCTAAATTGAGAGAGAGACATTCCAAACTCTCTGTGTTTGGGCCATTTTCCCCTCTGCCTGAGAATCTTACCACTCCTCCTTACTCCTCACAGTGTTCACCTGAGGAGTAAGGAGGAGTTCTCTTAAGGGTTAAGATTCTTTGTGAAAAACGTTATCGCTACCAGGATACCTGTTTGTTATTGAATTATTATTTTCAAGTATTTCTCATACTTTTCTTAGATTGGATGACAGTGATCAAGAACACAGCTACTTCGGGAGGAAGTACATTGGTGTGGGGACAGGAGGGACACTAGAGATCCATGGAAAAGAGAAACTCTCTTGGACTTTCCTTAATAAGACAATCCATCCAGGAGAGAGCAACCAGAACAACTACATGTTCCAGAGAAGCTGGGGGAATAGGGGAATCATAATTCACCTTATCAGCCCCAAGACTGGAGAGGTATTGCACATTGACAGGTAAGAGTTCCCTTTACCTGCAAGCTGCTTCAATAATGAGACTATTAATAATACCATGAATTCTGTGATGACTGATATGTGATAAGCTGTGTTAAAAAGGAGAGTAATAAAGGAGACATACATTCCTCTATTGTCTCTGTCACTGGACCTTGGAGTAGCATTACATTTAGAAATTGATGACATCCTCTTTACCATGTCATAATCATTTAAATATTACATTTTCATTAAAAAAAAAAAAAAATCTGTTTAATTGAAGAACAGCTTACATGTTGGTAAATAGATGAATAATTAGTTTCTGTTAATAAGTAGAGTAAAAGGAGCGATTACAGATCAATAAAATGTATAGATGGCAAATATGGCCTCAATTTAAAGTCTTTCTATGTGATTTTTCACACTTAAATGTAATATAAATCAAGAATATCCTCTGAAAATAACTCTGTGAGTCATGACTGTCTACAATGGGTGTAACACCCGAGTCCCACTGTCTGTGATGTTTTCAGAGTTTTCAGAGTCCTATCTTCACTTTGTTTACATCGCCCGGACGGCCGGCTGACTCCTCCCCTCGTGTATAAAAGTTGTTTAATTGAGGGACTAGAGAAAAGAAGAATAACATACTGTACTCACTGCTTAACTGTGTTTCTAGATCACGCTCATTTCAGGTAAATTTACATGCAGTGTGAAGATACCAGCATAATAAAGATCACTAGCATTAGCATGCTAACACAACAATGCAGCGAGAGTTGTTTTGGTTTCATGCTGGTGCTCAAGGGCGACATCTGCTGGATCAAAAAATCGCATATAAAGCCTTTAAGTAGGAATGTATTTTAAACATATTTAAATTAATTATTAATATTTTGTATATGTTCTGTGCTCAACCTGAAATGCATCAACCCGCCACTGGTTGGGGCTGTAGCCATTGACCAGCTAGCCCTGGTTAATGGGCCTTTCCTCTGGCTTTACTGCTCAGCCTCCCATCAGCTCTGTACCTCTGCCAGTATTTGGATCAAGACAGTTGAGATAAAGTTGTATGCAGACTGTGTCAGGTGGAGCAAAGCCCCACATTCAACACAGGCATGTGAACATTAACCTGCAAGGAGGAGCGCAGGCTGGTGGTGCTCGCACTGCTTACATTAGCCTTACTCGCTAAACCAATTTGACATTGTTTACCAGCAGACAATTTTGCATAAATTGCACTTAATTCTAACTGTTTTCTTACAATTAGACTAGTCGGTTAGTGTGAAATGAATTTATATTAGAAGTATAGAGTAGTAAATAAGTTGGCTAGGAAAATCCCTATTGATTACTATAGGAAAATATGTGTGACCAATCATTGGATGAGTTCTTCCTGACTGAACTTTTTCTAGAGCCCAATTATTGATCCCGGTAGGAATTGATGCATGTTGATTATTTATTAATTTATTTTCATTATTCCTTTTCTACTCTTTTGAATTGATATCCCTGGAATATCTGGAGGGAATATATTTGAATGAGGCACAAATGTCCACCTGGACTCAAGAATAGCTTTTAAATGATATCCAAACAATGACTGAAGGGAACTTCTTAATACCCCCTTCATCTGATTCTTTACACAATCTTCCCCTGCTGTTGTGTTTTCTGTGATTTTATGAGAGGGTACAATCAAAATGATATGCTTATATAGATTAACTTCGGTTGTGATGGGAAATATCCTGTTTAATGTAAGATTTCTACTTACAACACAGAATGACTTAAAATGCAGAGTGACATTCAAACCTGATTTCTATAATGTCTTTTCATTTCTGATCGAGGAAAAACGTAGAGTTCTGACATCTAGATTCTTTCTCCAACCTTCTCCCACAGGTTTGACACATACCGAACTAAGGATGAGAGTCATCGCCTGGCAAAGTATATCGATGGTGTGGAGGTGGGGCTCATACTGGCCATGGTTGTCAATGACGAGGGCTCCAATAACTTGGAGGAGTCAGCCAAGAAGAGCCTTTCCAGGCTTGGAAGTCAACACATCAGAAGTCTGGGATTTAGGTGAGCTCATAAAAAGATTGGTCTCCTTTAGCTACACTCCATGAAAAATGTCATTTTTATTTAATATTTTGATAATTTTGGTATGAAAGACAGTAAGTAATATATTTATTATTGTCACATAACGGATTACTGGAGAAATCAATAAAACAAAGCTGCAGTATTCACATGCTCAACATCACTGCTCAGAACAACTTAAGGCATTCAACCATGTCATTTAAGAAAAAAAATATTTCTAACTTTATCAGTAAAATATTCTCCTCTGGGTCTACATTGTATCTACCAGTAATGTATTGCCTGGAATATTGTTATTATTGATTTAATGAATGAGAGTGTTGCAGCCTCAGGTGTGTAGAGTTGACAGGTTCTAATGAATTCTTGCAGCTTCTCTGGGCCTCTTGAAACTGAATGATTTTTAACTATTTCCATTGTCACATTTTTTAAATGTTGCAACTTTATGATGTTAACACTTATTTGCAATTCAGTACAACATCTCTACTAAATGTTTTCTACATATTGCTCAACTTCACTCCAGTATCACGCTATATGCTGCGAGGTCACTTACAGGTGATTATTTGGTGGTATGTGAAAGTACAATGTAGCTTTTTAGTGATATGATTGTTGATCATTGTTTTGCTCCATGCTCTACCTGAGTTGCATACAGTGTTCAGGGAGTGTTCGCAGCACTTTGACTCCAGTGATCAAGAGTGCTGATCCTTTCCTAATCTTTACCTATTGTTGTGAGAACCTGGCTATAACAATGACAACATTTTATAATGCAATAACACCTTGATGCCCATATTGTGCTGGGTTTTAATAACACATAGAGAATCAAATAACAAACATCAGTAGAACCTTTGGATCTGATAGACTTTGTTAATCTGCAGATTTCCCGTCATACAATGGTCAGTGTCAGTCTTGTAGTGTGTCTTATCACACACATAATTTCTTTCATGTTCTTGTTTTTCCAAGTGGTTCACATTGTTCAATGACATGTTGTGTACAAAGGACAATTTCCAATCAACATGTTTGTCAGGGAAACAGATGTTCAATGACATTATATTAATCTAATGTCTGTCGTGTCAGCATCTTATTAAACAGTATCATGTTAGATTAATGATTAATGACAGCTGCTAAGCCTTAACAGATTTTATTATTGTGTTTACCTAGGTCAGGGTGTACAGAAATTGAAGATACATTATATTGCAAAATGATACCATACCATGATACCATAATATTATGATAATATAGTCAATCAATCCTTCAAACCTTATCTTCCATTGCATATTAGTTTTATATCAATCTTATTTCTAGCAGGAAGCATTTCTTAGTATATGCAAATGTTAGCAAATGATGTTCAGGTTAACTGATTCATTTGTGTTATTGTTGCAAACTGTAATAAAGGGGCCTATCATTTAAACATAAAACTGTACAGTGATAGTAAAGTAAGCAGACTCATGGCAACAAAAAAAGCTTATTTGGTGTGCATTATCTAGATCTACTGTGAGCAAGCAGCAGTTATTAGACTTAAAAACTTAAGCAAGGCCTTGTTGAACTCACAAAGCCTTACATATGTAATTCATTCAAATGAGACCTAGCTGTGCTCTTTTAAATTCAGAAATATGTGGAGCTGTTGCATCGTAAACCACGAGCCTGTGTGAAAGAGTTTTGTTTTTCTACACTGGCAGAGGCCTTGATGTGGGCTGAGAGAAGATGCTGGTGAATGTTGGTTAACCTCAGAGCTAAGCCATGTTATGAAACGTAATGCTACACGAACACAGGAAACACTGAGTGCTTGCACAACATACTGGGGATAGAGCGTGACTTCACATTCCCATTCCATATTTTCACTTTCTCCATGGTTGTGGGTGTTGTGGAGGACAGACTAAATTAATAAGAGTGATTATGAGGTGACGGAAGGATTCCTACCAAATTACTATTGTCGCCTTTTCTCCTTAAAAATGCTGCAAACATGCCAACACTGGTGTCATCAGCACAGAGAGCCTGTGTTATTTGTGGCAAACGCAGAGACATTTTAATAAGACGTAATTTAAGTGACAGTGAGGAATCTGCAGTACATTCTGGGTAGGGCACCGTTATAAATTGCATTTTCATCATTATTGCAATTTGAGTATTTGCAAGGAACACCTCACAAAAGTGTAAATTTATCTCAACACATACAAAATAAAGAAAAGTTATTTTGTGTAAACACTAAGTTTTACTTATGGATGCAACATGAAGAACAGCAGTAACATGCAAGCAGATATTGGATTGCACATAACTGAGGTTGACAGAAAAAGCCTCTCTCTGATTTGCTCTGGTCTGAATCCCAGTTGCACAGGGCATTTCTCCGTTTGCTTGTTCTATCCGGCATGCGGGGGTTCCCTCTGGGGGCTCCAGCTTTGGCAACAACAGTAGAAATTACAAGACATTACACTTTCCAATTGTTTGAAGTGCTTGCGCCAGGCATGTAGTCGATCCACCTTTTCCTCCCATACACTTCTTTAGAGAGCAGACACATCTAAATACACATTTCACCTTCCAGTAGCAGATACAATGAGCCAGCTGAGGGTGACGTCATGACAGTTCAAAGTGAAGTGAGAACTTTGACGACTTTGTTTTCTCTCTCTCTCTCTCTCTCTCTCTCAGAAGTGGATGGAAGGAACTGGCATATCAACTGTGTGCCAAAAGTAATGTTGTGTTATATGTAAGCAGATCAAAGAGGAGTGATTGGATATTTTTACTTTACTTTATTTCCAATTTCCTATTACCCATACCACTGTCAAACATATTCCCATAAATGATATTTATTTATGTCTGTTCAGGTTCTCAGTCATCCAGGTCAAGGTACATTTGTGAGTGAATTGATCAGGCTTCGGATATTTATTTATGTTAATGGTTTACAGGACAAACAATGTCTTCTTTCTCTAAAGGCATCCCTGGACTTTTGTTGTGACAAAGGGTGAGACTTCTTGTGTTGCAGAGGATCATGCCATCTATCAGGGTAGGAATAAAAATAATAATATGAATTCCCCCCATCCAGATGTTATTTATGCTTTAATAAATGGAATTTATCCGTGTGTGTGTGTGTGTGTGTGTGTGTGTGTGTGTGTTTGTGTGTGTGTGTGTGTGTGTGTGTGTGTGTGTGTGTTTGTGTTTGTGTGTGTGTGTGTGTGTGTGTGTGTGTGTGTTTGTGTTTGTGTGTGTGTGTGTGTGTGTGTGTGTGTGTGTGTGTGTGTGTGTTTGTGTGTGTGTGTGTGTGTGTGTGTGTGTGTGTGTGTGTGTGTGTGGGTGTGTGTGTGTGTGTGTGTGTGTGTGTGTTTGTGTGGGTTTTCAGGGACCAGGGACTCTTCAGAAGCCCGCAGCTCTTGTGCTTTCCATTCAAGTTATGGGGAGGACTTCAACATCACCGCCAGCAGCCAATGGGTACAAGGTAAATCCCATGTACGCACTCATATACCGTACACACATATCTCATCAGGGTCTGAAATCAGAAGTCAGCTCTCTCTTCTCTCAAAGATACCAAGAAATCTGAATATATGATTTAGTCTTTCTATAAAATGACTTGTGCTGTTGTCACCCGTAGTTGACCCACTGACACAAATAAAGAAATTGTAAAGATTGATATTTACTGGAAAGCAATACACAATTGTTGATGGCTCATCTGATGAAACACCTTCTGGGATTGTATGACAAACTTAAAGACAGTTTTTCTCATGTGTATGTAACATCATCTACATAGAAAACAATGCCACTCATATCATCTAAATAAACTAAATGTAGAACTAATTGTAGAATCATTTAAATCTAAACCACATTCTTTTTTGACCTTAACAAGTTTGTTTTGTGTCTAAATGTAACCTAACTGGGATTGTTCTGATAACTGTTGTCAAGTTCCATATGTTTGAGATTAGGAGGACATTGTGCCTGCAATGTGTAGGACTTACTCAAGAGAACACTCATGAGCAATATAGATTATTTGAAAAAAGCACCTTTCTGTTCTTATTGGTTTCAGACTCGTGGGATGTATAATTTAAAATACCAATGAGTTTTAGATTGTAAATTGACAGGGAAACCTGATTCAATGAGTCGCAATGTGCAGCACATGGCTAATTTTGCCAGGTTTACAGTTTTCCTGCAGAATTGGGCTTCATTTTAGGAGCTGCCACGGGTAGTTTTTTTTTTTTGGCCATTGGGCTTATTTTGTCAATTGTTGTCATACATACCTGGCAACCCTGGTTAGCTTGGAAGATGGAAGCACTCATGTTTACATTGAGCGGATGGAAATATTCCCATTACTTTAGTTTTCTCGAGAGGAAAGATGAGGAGAACATCGTTGTCAGATGTAGATTGTGTCCCGGTACTAGGTCTCTTTCTACTGCAAAAAACACGACTTCAAACCTCCTTAAGCACTTACAACAACAGAAACAACAACGTGAAGCTCGTGTAAATAAACCCCACCAACGAGCCCTCTGCGGCCCGGAGGATAGATGTAGCCCTACAATACCTACAAAACAACCAAGACTGGATTTTAATCGTAGACAGCTACAGGCGAAAAATAACTAATGAAACGAAAAGTAATATAAGGAGTAGTGTAACATATTACTGTTGGCAGGGAGTAATAAGTAAAGTAATTATATTACTTTTAAAAAGAGCAACGAGTAATGAGTAATACATTCCCTTTTTTCAGTAACGAGCCCAACACTGATGAGGACACATAGCCTTAAAATGTATAAGGTTTCACGGTTTGTGTTTTCTGCTGAGATAAGTTGTTCGACACTTGTTTTCTTTGCCTATTTCCGGTGATTGGCACTTTTGGTTGATGCCATCTGATGTTCCTTTAGCATGTTCAATGTGCTTTCTATGACATACTGCACTGAACCAGTTTCCCTATATAACTGATTTCTAGAAGCAGTAAGGTCCTCTAGCTTTAGCTAGCGCTGTCATCTTCATCATAGCGTTGCTATCCTATCTTCTTCTTCTTCTTGTGTTTTGTTGCGTTTGCTTCTTCTTCTGTGTTTGTTGTTGAATAGCGTTTGTTACGAGCATTAATACCAGCTCCATGTGTGCCTGCCTTTTCTCTCCACTCAGATGTATCCCTGGTATGACTGCATACATCCAAACCATGTTGTTTCAGGACATATTCAAAAACTGTTTCACCCCTTGTTTCAAACCAAAGAGGTAGTTTCATATTATCAGCTGTGATGTCTCAAGAGATACAGTATACAAATAAAACACTGGGAATTATAATGTATCTGATAACATGTTGCATGCCTAAATACAGAAGGGTTTAGCTGTGAAGCTTTGACTTTTTGACTTTGGGAAACTAGTGTGGTTTGGATCAACAGATAGGGAATTTATTATAGAATGGGCTGAAGACATAAATATGCCAAAAAAGGACACGCAAGTCGGAATTAGAAGAAAAACTCTGTCATGTTCATCCTGCCGGCATCAGGACGGTTTGACATCAGCACCCATTAGTTTACTTCTACATTTTTTCCTGCACTACTCTGAAAAAACGTAACTATTTTTTTTACACACCCTACGTACTTTAAGTCTGTGTTATTGCATCTGTGTAGATGTCAGATGATTTTTTTTTGGTTGTGATATAACTGCAGGATGTCAATAACTCTAAACACATGTGCAGACACAGACAGGCCTGCTTCTAAAAGAATCTTCATGATCAGGGATTGATTAGCCTCTGTAACATCTTGAGCTCATTACTTTCTCACCAATACGGCTGCCTCACCGTCTGGTACTCAGCTGTTACTGACCCCTCCTTTTAAGTTCAAAGCTGATTCATATTATAACATCCTCCATCACATAGAATAGAACACCTAATTTGTCATTGCACATTGCTTTGCTTCTCTTAAAATAAAAATAACATTCATTGCTTTCAGCTTCACACACAAAATAGTTTGAAAAAAGTCATAGGAAGTGTTAGATAAAATAACTATTAAGAAATCAAAGTGCAGTCTTAGGACCCTTGGATGTTATTGCACCTTACAAGTATAAAATTGAGTATTGTATTAAGATGCCGGCGCTCAGAAAACAATTCTAGGTGGACACGGGGCCTCATGCATCATATGTAGCATTCCACATGTAATGTTACCATAAATATTATAGAAGATAGAGTGAACTGCATGAAGACAAACCCCTAATCCTCAGGCTGAAACACACACACACACACATACACACACACACACACACACACACCAAGTGGTAGCTAGGACAAAAGGAGAGGAGAGAGAGCCCTTCAATGACTCTGCTACAAATGTTCTCTGACAGTCTAAGTGGACTACAAGCCAAAACCCTGACACATCGATTAGTCTAATTTCTTTGCTTGGCTGTCAGACCACTGAACTGTGAACTGAGCTACTGGCGTGTGTGTGTGTGTGTGTGTGTGTGTGTGTGTGTGTGTGTGTGTGTGTGTGTGTGTGTGTGTGTGTGTGTGTGTGTGTGTGTGTGTGTGTGTGTGTGTGTGTGTGTGTGTGTCCAACAGAGGCAGAATGGACAGAATGGTTTGACAGGGATGACGAGAGGGGATCTGGTGACTGGGAGAAACTGTCTGACCTGCTAAAGGCCTATCCAAACCGACTGTGTAGTGGGCCGCTGGACATCCAGGTTAATCTTTTCCTACTTCATAGGACACACACACTGCATGTTTGTGAGGGTGCACAGTTACACACACTCATATGCTGTTTCTCCACCACCAATGTAGTTTATGACAAATGTGTTTTAATTAGGGCTGGCAAAACAACGAGATCATTTTGATAAATGATTCACAGGGAAAACAAATGCTAAGAAAAACCAGATTATTCACACTTTGGAGTCTTAAGTCTTTGACACATTAGATTTGTAAACATGATGAAAATACATGTAATTAAATGTAATTGACTTTTAATATTCATCATGTTGTTTGTCTCTGGAAACACCATCTGCCATGGATTACAACTGCTTGCTCTATTCTCCTGCCATACCCATCATGAAGAGAAACACACACACACACACACACACACACACACACACACACACACACACACACACACACACACACACACACACACACATACTCATACAGTGACATGCTCAGGTATGTTAGACCCTAAATGCTTTTAAGTCAAGCGGCAACATCAGGTGTTGAAAATTTAAGCCATTAAATCAGAATTAGATTTATTGGCCAGGTATGCTTACACACACAAGGAATTTAACTTTGGTGAACTGTGCTCTCTTATGAACAGGTCCAACATTAAATATCAACAATAAACAGAATAAGAAAAGACTAATATTTACATGACTAAATATGAAACAGTGCAGTGGTGAATAGTGCAAAAGATGCTGAAGTAACATGATAAGTAAAATGCAGTTATGTGACAGATGGGTCAATTAAGATGTCAATTACAGTATTTACATAAATAAGTGTGCATATGTTGATAATTTAAATTAAATAATATATATATACATATATGTATATTCACAGTGATGGTTTGGTTTAGAGAAAGTAGCCATATTGAGATTTAAGAAGTGCAAAAGACTGCAGTTCCTCCAGTGTCATCTTGAGATGGCTCCAAAAGACCCGAAAGTCCCATATTTAATATTAAAAAGTCCATATTTAAGATTAAAATGTCCGTATTTAATATTAAAATGTCTGTTTTTAATATTAAAATGTCTATATTTAATATTGCACACTTCTTAAAACATAGAAACTTTAAAACATTAACCACACATGACAAAGCCTTTAGACAAAACGAGCGCACAGCATGCAGCACAGTAATCATCTAATCTTTATTATGTTGTTTTCATGATCGTGAAATTGACTCTAGATTATTTGTCAAGCCCTAATTAAGGGCTTCACAGATATGCCTCCAAGCACCTGGGTTGCAGCGGTTTGTCAGGACTTAATGAAGGTGTTAGGTTCAGGGGCTTGTGGACAAACTGGGTCACTGATTTTTGCAGTGGTTGCCTGAATTTGGGGTCCAATTAAGAGCATTCATTCACCCCTTCTGTCTGCACTAATCACGTAGATTTTTGAGTAACACAAGATAATAACAACATTTACATCCTTTAAAATGACTTCCTCAAGGACTAAACACAATGTATGTCCAAAGTCACAATTTTCAAGAAATTGCAAACAAACATCTGCACACTGAAAACTACAAGCTGTCAGTTGTAACACATCCTAAATGGTGAATTTAGGCAAAGAAACTACCAATCATAGTTAAGAAATGTGGGCTGCTGCCTGGTGAGGTTCACCGAAAGTTTGTCAGTCAGCATTTCCAACATGGCTACTTTTCAGCCTGTGTATGTGTGAAGCATGTCTCGTTCCCCTTTGTGAGATAAATAAATGATATGTTTATCTTCTACCTCTTCTGTAGAAGTAAGGAAGATAGAAATACTTAACTAGAGAGAGGATCATCTAAAAAGTCGACATTTAATGCAATGCTTCTGGCATTTGAACTACTGTATGTTAAGCATTCTCTCGGGTCCCTTGAAAGGAGCTTTACACATTCTATTTAATATTATTGAAACATCTGCTCAGGCCTGTGAATATTGATGTGATTTTATTATTTCCCTGTATTAAGAAGCCCATGCTGTAAATTGTAATGGCAGTGGCTGGCTTTAAAGTTGAAGTTTTCAAATCAAATGAAAATGTGACAGTGATTAATTCATCTTTAGAGAGATGATGCCTCCATGATCAATCTGTTCGTGCACAGTCTCAGCTCGCTCTGTGACATTCACACACTCATCCTGCAAATTGACAGTTTAATGTCAACTTGTGTTGTTGTTTAGTTTAAGTGCTGTTTATTGAAATAATAAAACTACCATGTTGGTTTTGATCGTTTCTTTAGCCAAGAAAATTACATCAACCTTTTTACTCATACAGCTCATCTGCTGTAAAAACAGGTTGGGATTGAAAATGCATTACAAATTGAGTTATGTTTTAAAGCAATTTAATAAAACAAACAGCTGATGAACTAAGTCACCAAACACACACAGTGAGGACGAAACTGAAAGAGCTGCCAAAAGCAACCAAGATATTTTATAATTTTACATAAAAACTCATTGAAATTTAACAATACTGTTTAGGGCCTGATTTGTCCAGGGTAGCCCTAAATGTTCCTTGGTCACATATCAAAACATATTGCTTTGGTCTTTTGGAAGTACTTTTAGTTGTAAGTATGGAGTACCATGTTTTTATTTGACATTCCCTTTTTCCCTTGTCAAGGCTGAAACCTATGATGGCACACCATCCGACCGGACAGGAGATGTGATCTACAAGAAGCACAAGGACTACGGCTTTGTCTGCCTCAACAAAGACCAGGCTCATGGCATCTGTCAAAACTACAGGGTTCGCTTCCTCTGTGGAAAACTGGGTACATTAATCACACACTGTCAGTGTCTGGTATGCATGAATGAATCCATTAAATTCTTCACTTAAATGCCTTTACTTGAAAAGAAGGGA
This sequence comes from Labrus mixtus, assembly GCF_963584025.1. Lineage (NCBI taxonomy): Eukaryota > Metazoa > Chordata > Actinopteri > Labriformes > Labridae > Labrus > Labrus mixtus. Next base: position 35,430,618 of record NC_083612.1, on the reverse strand, counting down.
ATGTAAAGGATTGATAATGTCTCCTATATGCAGACACTGGCAGTGTTCCAGTGGAGGTGTGCTTGTGCTTGTGTTGTTTGCGTGCATGGAGACAGTTATGATTGGAATGCATGGAGCCAGCATCTTAGTGCAGGGAAACACAACCACACAACAGCCAATGTTACAGGCACCTTTCCAAAAAGAAGAAGCTGTTGAGGACCTCTGTCAGGGCTTGTGTGTCCATGTCTGTGTGTGTTGCTTTGTGTTATGTGGAGTGTTTGCATGATTCTGAGATGTATACAGAGCACACCACCTTTGCTTGTGTTTGTGCCTTGTGGAGGAAGGTGGGTTGGGGGTATTTGAAGTCTGCACGAGTAAGGTATAGCACCAGTTAACCAGTAACTTGCTTTGAGAATCACAGCTATTAACATAAAGTGTACATGGATAAAACAAAATCTACAGGACAGAAATCCATACCATTGATGCATGTCATTTCATTCTAAGTTTGTGCTTCAGGTATCAAATCCTCTCCTTCAGTCAAAGAAACCAAATCTGACTACTCAGAAATAGTAGAAGATTGTGTTTTTTTCTGTAATTCAATCAGCCTTTGGTAACAGCTCAAGAGCTTGACATTTTGGCATAAATTGAGTTTATACTTGTCTAAATATTCTGGATCACGATATCAAGCTTTCTTGCTGTGTCAGCATTTTTTTCCTAACATTGGATTGTTGATGCAAAGAGTTTTTGGTTTCTTGGTAGTGTCTCAATAACAACTGTGTGAGGAAGTCAGATGTCCAGAAGAAGCTCAGAGTACCACCACTCCTCTTCCATTAAGACAAGCCAACTTTGGAAGTTAGTTTAGAATCAGATAGACATACCCTGAATGCCTTACAGAAGATTTCCAGGCAATATTGCTTAAACACACTTAATGTGATGCAGAAAAGAAAAGTAAAACAAGCCTGAAATATGAGAGACAAGGTGTTTGCATAGTTCTTAAAACTCCTTAAAACATCCAAAAGAAGAACATGTTCTATTATAAATTAGCAAAATCTCAAGCAAGTTCAGCAAGGTACCTCTGTGAAATAAATAATACTTAATGCTGACGCCTCTTTATGATAAAACCATTAAGGATACAGACAGGAATACCACTGATGATTTAAAAAGTTGTTGTTTTTTATGCCTGTCAATGCGGTCACAGGTCCAGTGTCTCACAACACAATGAAAAGCATCGTCCTGAAACAGCCTTTCTTCACATTGACTGGTTCCTTTGATTGATTGAATTTATGATTACATTTTGTAGCATTAGAATTTTAGCCATGGATTTTAATTTGCTTTGTAGCAGCTTTGCTATATCCTGCGAGCTCTGACTCTACGCCCCTCATAGTTCGTCCGCAGGTCTCCATTTCCATCGGCATATCGTCCAATAGCAGCATTCTGGAACTCGCTGACAAACCAGAGGGCTGGGGATCCAATGATCGGGTGGTGGTGGCCAGTACTGACTACTCCATGCATCAGACTGAAGAGTTCACCCTGTTACCTTGCTCTACCTGCACATCCAACCAGGTCAAGGTTCAAGGTAAGAAAACCATTGTTACACTTGTTTTTTTTTTTCATGCAGGGCTACACTGACAGGTTACAATGTAGCTGTGAAAACATTCTGTACTATCAATCCAGTTCAACTTGTACCAAGTAGCGTAATTTAAAAGAACTCTACTGTGCCCTTTAAAAGGTTGAAGGCTCCACTTACATGGTTTTACACATATGTTGACAAAAGCTGTTACCTGCCTGTTTGTAATGTATCTCTCCATTTATATGAACCTTTCCTGTATAAGGTTTTGAATTAACCACTGCCTTGAAAAGTACTTCCAAACAATTGTGATAAGACATGTTTTTTTTTTTTTTGTAAAGCATATCATTGCATTTGTAGCCGGGTGTGTCCTTTTACAGCTTTCGCTTTGATTGATGACAATGATTTGCACACAAAAAAGGGTCAACTTTGCATTTCCTCTGTTTAGAATGAAGACTAAGAGCCTGGGATATATTTTAATCTCTGGCATTTCTGTCCCGTTGCATTGTAAGATACCTCTGCCCGTCCTTCTCTGTCATTTGTTTGACTCTTCACGTCTTGGAGTTCTGTCTTCCCAGAGAGAAAATCCTATTTTTGTTTAGCCCCAGTCTGCTGCTCAGAGCTTTTATCACTCACTCTTGACTTTGATCCATTTCATTAATTCCTGCCTGCGTGCCACTTTATAGCAGCGTTCCTGTATTTGCAAGGATTATCAAGTCAACTGCCAAGCCACAAGGGTTATGCCCTAACCGGGGTGTGTTGTTTTTCTTGGTAATGGGAAGAGTTTGGAGATAGCTGAGAGACGTATGAGTCAGGTTTGATTCTCATTTTGACTCCATAACTGTTAAACATGTTGAACTTCAGTTCTAAATGAGATTAATGATGATGAGTTCAGAACATAACTGTTGTGGAGTGTACCACAGCCCTTAAGTAGTGGTGAAGTACATATCACGATTCTATTTTTATCCTTATATTTATGTACCTTGCTAAACCATGCTGCATCTCTACGTTTTTTTATTTATCATGGGATTTAAGTCAACCTCTGAAAACAGATCATCCTCCACAAATAATCTGCATGCCGACTGTACAAACAGTGATCTACAGACAGCTATTCAGGACAACTCATTCTCTCTATATTGTTTTAATGTTTAATTGTTTGATCAGGAATATGGTGTGTTTGTTTGTTTGTGTGTGTGTGAGTGCAGGTAAGGCCCAGTTTGTTCACATTGGCCAGGAGGTGGACGGCGTGGATATGAGGGCGGAGGTGGGCTTACTGAGTCGTAACATACTGATCCGCGGTGAGATGGAGCCCAGTTGCTATGCCAACGAAGCCTGCAAGTTCTTCTACTTTGACACCTTTGGAGGACATTTGAAGGTAAAATCTTGTCAACTGCCAGGTGAATTACATACGAACACTTTTCCACCACTGCTGTGTTTCTTTTCTGACTGCTGTTTTGACCTTGACAGTTAGTGTTTTGATATTAGCAGTTGACAAAATGGTTTCAACTCCAGGTCAGCATTATAGCTTTCAAAAATACCATTAGGTACTGAGATGTGTCTTCTGTTTGAATGAAAAGGTTTGCCATGACCCTGGATGTGCTGTGACAATCTTAGCACACAAAGAATGTTGATCAAATCAAAAGTAACCACAGGTGTATGATTAAAACTAAAAACAGAACAGGTACAACCCGAAACAAAACCCATAATCTATGTCTGAGCCTGCATGCATGTCAAGAGAAGAAGACAACTGAGACCGGTTTTGGTTATTTTTATGCTGCCTTGTTGTCTCTCTCTCCCCCGGGCATGCTATCATATCCTATTATAATTTCCATCACAGGCTCATGTCACATTTTTCTCATACATGGGTGTGTGTATAACACGTACAAGCAAGGAAACACTGGGAAATGAAAGCCTCAGTACGATTTTCAGTAAAGCCCTTCAAAATGATCGCCTCAGAACATTCTCCTGCTTCGACACTTGTGTTTATACTGTTGTGTCAATTACTAGCATTTCCATTAGTATCAGCCAGCCATGTGCTGAGAGAAGCAATCTCTGTTACAAATTGTATTGTTAAATAATAAAAAACAACAGCAGGGTCAGAAAGCCTTTTTGTTTATTCCAATCTCGCCATACTCATGTTTTTGTTATCTCTATCATTACTTACACCTTCCTTGCAGACTTCCTCCCCTCTGAAAAGTATTTCCTGTCAATATCAGGTGGAGCGAGGCTTCAGGTCAGTTCATATTTCTGGAGTGGAGATGCAGCATATGGGCCAGCAGACAATGGGACACTATCCAGTTCATTTCCATATGAATGGAGATGTAGACGATAGGGGAGGCTATGACCCTCCAACCTCCGTCAGGGATTTATCCATCCACCACACCTTTTCCCGCTGTGTAACCATCCATGGCTCCAATGGACTTCTGGTAAGCATAGATTGTTTAAAGGGATACTTCACCCATTTGCATTAATCTTTGCATCATTAGAAACCTGGTAGTATTTTTGAATGGTCGTGCATCCCGCCCTCATTTTCCCCTGAGATGTGAAATCTTTGTATTTCTAAGTCTGTAAAGGAGCTTCCAGTGACGCAAATATCTTCATTTTGCGTCATCGGAAGTTGTTATGGTTAGCGGGGTGAAACTACAACGCTAGTTCCTCATATTTTCGACCACTGAAGCTACAGACCAATCACAGATCAGTGGGTGGGACCTCACTCCCAGAAACTAAACTTAACGTCCGCCATATTGCTTGGAAGCTATGCTAACAGGCTCTATGGAGAAAGCTGATGAGAACCGACAATGGCGAAAAATTTATGATTCAACTTCAAACTGAAATGGATGAAGGGGATATTGAAGGTCTTGTGCTTGAATCGGATCTTCATGGCTATCTCTATGAGCCTCAATATAGCGCCGCAGCTGCTGCAGCCGAGATAGGAGACCTGCCTGTTGGCGGTGGTGAGGACGAGGAGCCAGGGCCGGCTCGAGCTGGGGCGGACTGGTAGTGTCGGTGCTCTCACTGTTTGTCTATGGACACAGACATACAGTCTGTTTTCTGACAGGAATTTACAAGATCAATTCTGGAAGAAATCTCTGAATCAGTTGAGGAAACGGCCTCATGTGTTGAAGTAAATATGTCTGTAAACCTGACCTTAGTGGGAGTGGTCTGCGGTGCGGTGCATTCTGGGATTTGGTGTCTTTCATCCACATGAGCCAAAAAGACACTTTCTGCCTTTTCTCAGCCAAGAAGGCACCAACTTCAAAATGTATTTCACATTTCTACATATATGATCCAATGTCAATACAGATTCATGTATCAACGGGTGAAGTATCCCTTTAAAACATGTTTTATTGCTCAATGGTTGTTATTCAACAATCATGTTAATACTTTGACATCCTGGAAATACACCCATTTTCTTTCCTTAGATAAGAATGTCTCTGAAGGTGTACTGCCTGTCTAAAGTTTGTGTGCTGCCTTACAGGTAAAGGATGTGGTGGGCTATGACACTCTAGGCCACTGTTTCTTCACAGAAGATGGTGCAGAGGAGAGGAACACATTTGACCACTGTCTTGGTCTGATGGTGCGCGCTGGGACCTTGCTGCCTTCTGATAGAGACAGCAAAATGTGCCGTGACATCACTGAAGGATCATACCCAGGATATGTGCCTAACCCACGCCAGGACTGCAGGTACACACAATGTGCATACAATGTGCACACTTATTTCTTTACCAAAAATTCAGAATCTGACTCTGACATAAGTCTGAGTCTCAACGCAGACACAACTCTTTCTTCAACTTTTTCCAATTTGAAAAAATCTCAATATACCTATATGTATATATATATATATATATATATATATATATATATATATATATATATATATATATATATAAGAGAGTATCCCTGTCAGAGGGGGGGGGGTCTCCTGAGGTAAGACGTGATGTAAATAAACAACACGGAAGTAGCGGTGTAGTAGTAGTGTAGTAGTGTGTGAATGCGTAGGTGTGACAGGCGGTGTAAAAGAGCTTTGAGTAATCTGAAGACTAGAAAAGATCTTTATAAGCTCAAGTCCATTTACCATTTACCATATACGTATAAACGATGTAAAAACATGATACACAATTAATCAAATACAAGACAGCCTTCATAAATGAGCAAAACTGAACAATTCCACTCACAGTGAAATAGTGACAAAGTGAACATAAATCAGTGCAGAACCTGCCTCCTCATGTTGGAGTCTGTCAACATTTTCAATTCAGCCATTTCCAAACTCCCCCACATCCCATAACAGTTTCCATTATGTGTTTACTACGCGTGCCATCTTCAGTTTTGTAGATGTCTCTGTGATAGCTTTTACATCCTCTTCTTTCTTCCTTTACAAAAGTCAAAACACTACATCAAGTTCACTGGACTTCTTTCCACCCATTGATATAATACAAATTCTGCATTCTATGGTTTGCTTTTCCAATAACAATTTGTTGTTCTTAACAACAGTGATCTGTACAAAGGAATAGCAGACCTTGGCTATGTGTAATTGGCCAATCAGAATCAAGAATTTAACACAGCCGTGTAATAATCAGTAACAGCTTGTTAATATATACGAATATATAATAGGAATGCACTTCTTATCCAACTAGTCTGGATCAGTGTATCCTGGATTTCCAAATACTAACATTATATAACATGGCAGTTTAAAACTTTCCATTGAATCAAACACGATTACACTTAATATTTATGATGATTCAATTCTAAACAGATTTTTGTACTCTCCCTTGTGGCTACTCCTGTCTCTCCCCTGTCATTTATGAATTGTGCATGTGTTGTATTTAAGTGCTTGGACTAGAACAAGAAATTTTGCTCAGATTTGCAGGAGACCGATGAATGTGCTGACGGTAATATTTTCACTTATATAACAATTTTGGATGTGCATGTGTGTGTGTGTGTGTGTGTGTGGGTGTGGGTGTGGGTGTGGGTGTGGGTGTGGGTGTGCATGTGTGCCTAGGCATGCTTTAGCATGCGGTCTATAAAAAATATTTATTAAAGCAATCTGCTGCAGAACAAACAGCAACATGTTTTTTTCTGTTTTTGTTCGCAAACTTAATGTTGTGCTTTTACAATAATAGTCAACATATCTGATTTCACATATCAACAAACTCATTTTTTTTTTTTGCTTAACACATTCGCTATTAAATCTGCAGTCTAAATTTCACTAAAATTAAGCTTATTCTAAAAGTCAATGAACATGTGTGCTTGGGTATGTCTACATTTGTTGAATAAATAATTATCCATCTTGGCTGCAGTATTCTGTATGCTGTGAGACAGCAGCAGAGAGTATCCAAATCCACTGTTCCAAAGTCATTCTTCCTAAACACATACATGTGCATAAGCAAGGGACAATCAGACCAACTCTGGCTTATCAACCAGCACTGAAATGAAAGAATGCTAATTGTGCTTACATACAACTCAGTTAACCTCGTGTGTTATTGTGTTATTATGAGGAAAACACAGAAGAACCGCTTATCCTGCTGGTTCCATTGTAGTTCTTAAAGTAATGATCCTAAGCATCTGCTTGACTACTCACCTCTATGGGAGTCTCTACCTGTTAACTGCCACCACTCAATCACTCTTTACTTTGCCTTAAACAAAACATGAGTGTGTGCCTTATTGTTAAACAAAGAGAGTATTAGCAAGCTAAAGATATGCAAAGAAAATAACAGTCAGTGCCAGTGAGTTTGATACTACAAAGAGGGACTTAGGGACCTTAGAGATTAGCCTTTACCGGCCTTGCCATGATGATTATTTCTACAAGCAGTGCTCCCCCATTTGAACGTTGGCACTGACAAGAGTGGGTTTGGGAGAGGAGTGCAGCACATTATGGTCCTTAGCTGATAGTTAGACAGACAGATCTGTGCACACAGTCTATTGGTTGAAAAATGCAAATAATGGAAAGTAGGGGAGTAAGTGGGCAGAGACAGTTATGCTATGAAGAAATCTGAAAAGGTTGATAGAAGGACAGATTTATTTTTTAAGTTAGACATGAACTTAATTCTGGCAGTTTAAAAGTAAATTGTTCCTCCATTTTCCCCTAAGCCAGTTATCAAGCAGAAACAGCAACATATTAAGAAAAGGTTTAGAAGAGAGGAGAAGGGAGACAAAGACCCAGGAATGAGCAAAAATAAGAGATCAGAGGGCTGAAAAAAAGTGGAGAAGTTTAAGATGTTAGGCTGTCATGCTGTAAGCTGCTGTGGAGCTAAACTGCATATTTGCTGTTCTATTCATATTCATTACCCTAAGCTTCTTTTTTCACATAGATGCAAATGGAACTATAATGATATTCTAAGTGTATGGGTGACTGGGGCTTTGGAGCTGTACGCTCACAATAAGGCACAGAGAAGAATTTGCAGATTAATCGAAAACAATTAATAAGAGTTCAGTGAGAAAAGTTCAGATGGTAGAAAATAAGCAAACAATCAAAAGTCAAAAATAAAAAGCTAAATATGGAGAACAAGCTCGAGTGTGAACATACAACACTCACTCACTCACTCTCTCGCTCACTCACTCGCTCACTCGCTCGCTCCCTCTCTCACTCACTCACTCACACACTCAGTTAACCTCACGGTTCATTCTGGGTTATCAGTACTAGGAACGGGGTTCACTTCTGATAAGTGAACCCCGTTCACTTATCAGAAGGTACCAAGAGTTCAATACCTTGGTACCTTGACTGGACTTTAAATGATGTCATAGTTTGCTCTAAGTTTTTTTGAATATGACAGTCTGCTGGTGGCAGACATGTTCTTGTTTATGATTGGTCAAATACTGCTAACTGTGCCCTTAGAATGAACAAATACTGTGTCTGCCACTTGCTCCTCTTACAGTACCTGAAGTACAACTCTTGACCAAGGGAGAAGAATTGGGTAGAGACCGGTCTTCACCAACATTCAGCAATTGCTAAAATGTCCGTACCAATCATAACTCATTGTACAGTCATGACCATCATGACAAAATAGTGCACAGATCTACTGAGACATTCTGAACCTGAAGCTGTCACTCAGTGTGACACTGTGAACAGAGACTCTAGACTGCAGTGTGCCTCTTCCATTAGTCCCTTCCATTGACTAAACATATAAATAGCTACCCAGGCCTTAATGATACATTGATTGGTTTTGTCCAGGGCTGAGGGAGTGCAGAATGTAAAAAAATATATTTAATTAATAATATCCTTTGGTCACAGAAGGACAGTTAAATGATAAAATCTCAAGTTTAAGAATTTTGACATGCTGTGAAACTTATTATTTTGCAGGAAATATTATAGATGATATGATGCATATTGATAATTAACGGATATAAAACAAGATAAAAAAAACTCTCTGCATCCATAAATACCATTCCCAGAGGCAGTAGTGAAAAGAGAGGCAGACTTTAAATGGTCACCTATTGTAATCTGTTGGCTAATTGTGAGAATCCAGTGAAGCAGTACACTTGTTGTTTTTATTTGATGTATTAATGATTGAACTGCTAGGGGTTAAGTGATTGTTAGTAATGGCAGTTTAGTTTGTTTAGAATGTGAATTCATGCAGTCTTAAATCAGGAGTTGACATTTAGTTAAAGAGGGCCAGTGGCTTTTCAAGTCATTTATTTAAAACTTTTTTTCTGATTCATCTCACATGTCTGTCTATGTCAACAATGATCAGCACATTTGGCAAAAAAACAACATCTTCTGCATTGCTGCATTGTGTTCCATCCAACTCCAGCAGTCTGGACAGAGTGGCTGGAACTTTCTCTCCCTTGTGCTTTCATACTCTCTGTAACCCCCCCTAGCCTATCCTGTTAATCTTCTCTTTAAATGTGGATTTTCCAGTGGTTTAAAAACAATTTCCACACTAGTTCATGAGACAAAACATGCGCAACAATCAGTTTCTAAGTGTTCAATCTGTGTGTAGTGAGGAAGGGCACCTGCAGTCTGTTAACTTTGACACACTTTCTGGAATTTATGAAATGTTTATGCTGTAGCAGAAATAAACATTCATTTCATAGAAGAATCTTGACAAACAACATGATCACAGAAAAATAATGTGAAACTATCAATGATTTGTTACTATTATATATACTATATATTTTTAAGATGGTATTTCCTCTGGCCTGAGTATTCAATCAGCTGGCCCAGAGTCTTTCAATTGTGCATCTGTTGCTCAGTGGGTAGAGTCTGTCCTCTACCAACCAGGAGGTCGAGGGTTCGATCCCCAGCTCCTGAAGCTACATGTCCGATGTGTCCTTGGGAACTTAACCCCAAGTTGCTCCTGCTGCTTAGTCGGTGGAGTGTGAATGGGATTAGTTACTTCTGATGGTCACTTTACAGCCTATACCATCAGTGTGTGAATGTGTAGGTGTGACCTGCGGTGTAAAAGAGCTTTGAGTAGTCAGAATACTAGAAAAGCGCTACACAAGCTCAGGTCCATTTACCATTTAATGTCAAGCCCTAACTTTAAAGTCTTTCTATGTGATTTTTCACACTTAAATATAATAGAAATCAAGTATCTCCTCTGAAAATAACTCTGTGAGTCATGACTGTCTACAATGGGTGTAACACCCGAGTCCCACTGTCTGTGATGTTTTCAGAGTTTTCAGAGTCCTATCTTCACTTTGTTTACATCGCCTGGACTGACTCCTCCCCTCACATATAAAAGTTGTTTAATTGAGGGACTAGAGAAAAGAAGAATAACATACTGTACTCACTGCTTAACTGTGTTTCTAGATCATGCTTATTTCAGGTAACACATAATAACCAACCCAATAACAAAACGCTTCACTTTTTTCTTTCCCACACAGCGCAACTTCAACTTTCTGGATCGCCAACCCCAATAACAACCTCATCAACTGTGCTGCTGCAGGCTCAGAGGTAAGCTTCTCCGTTTCTCAGACTCCCCTCCCTTCCTTCAGGACGAGGTCTATCTTATTACCAGGTTGCCAGACCAGATTAATGGATGTGTGCTTCTATTAACTCCAGACTCAGGCAGACAACAGACGCTGGCACTGCCACATTCTCACTATAATAGAATGCCAATTATGATCACACTTCTGGGAATTCTTGAGAATATGTCAGATGGAACAGAGTGTAATTTATCCTCCATGTAATTACTATTATAATTTGCATACCTGAGGAGAAAAACAGAAAACAGACTTGTGGTTTCAAAGCAGAGGATGGAGTTACTGGATGTGTGTGGGAGTGAATATGTGTTTGTTGTGTTGGGCCCATGATGGTCCTACTTTTCTAGTCATAAGTATTGGCATGCTCTCTTTAGATTGACATGTTTGTGTTTGACCCTTCAGGAAACAGGTTTCTGGTTCGTCTTCCACCATGTTCCCACCGGTCCTTCAGAGGGGCTCTATGCTCCAGGACAAACTGAACACACACCTATGGGCCAATTTACCAACAACAGAGCCCACTCCAACTACAGGGTGAGTCTGATGACAGGCAGAGTGGAATTTTACCTTTTGTGCCAAAAAAAACTTCTTAACACGAGCCCTGTGCTTTCCGGACTATTTTCTTTTCTTTCATAAGCTTTTCCCAAACCTACCAATTCATATAGAAGCTGGAAAGAGTGCTTTAAAGAACACACACAAAATGATTTCCTGATGATGTGACATAATAGTCTGATAAGTGATAACCTTTAGCCCTCAAAACTGATTCAGTCCAAAAACAACATAAACAGTGTTCACATGACGTGATCTACTATTATTGATTTGTCTGTACTAAGAACTTGTGTCATAAAGGAGATCTGAGAATTGTAATCATTAAGTGATTGGTGGTGCGCTTTAACAAAAATAATTGGCTGCATGGTTTCAACGTTGGGTTTGAGAAACTAATGAGTAAGCAATGAGTAGTTTTTGTTTCAAGTGAGACTCTTGAAAATCTGCTTCCACAAAGGATAATACTGCTTCAGTGGTGGTGTATGAATGGGATTAGTTACTTCTGATGGATGATACTACATAGAACACTACCATCAGTGTGTGAATGTGTAGGTGTGACATGCAGTGTAAAAGCACTTTGAGTAGCAAATAAGAAATTTGGAACCGATATAGATCTGACACACTTAAACTTCAGCAACAACTCGTGAAAGTCAATCAGCTTTCCACTACCTGAAACACATAATAAATGATCGATCTGACATTTTTACTCTGAACAAGTCTGCGTCATGATGTTGATATTAAGGCCTGTTAAATAAATAGCCCATGTGTAACTTTCATCTTCTGTTGAACTGGAAATCACTAAAACCAGATGAACAGGTGCTATACTGGCGATATAATGGACCAACAAATGACAGAGTTTATGCTGCAGACATTATTGCTTGCCTGGAAATTTCAACAATCTGCTGCCTGCACCGGAAGTACACGATAAATGGACTTGAGCTTATATAGCGCTTTTCTAGTCTTCATACTACTCAAAGCTCTCTTACACTGCATGTCACACCTACACATTCACACAGCAATTCGGGCTTAAGTGTCTTGCCCAAGGACACATCGGACATGTTGCCCAGCTGGGAATCGAACCCAACAACTCTACCAACTGAGCCACAGCCACCCTGCATGGGTTTGGGGGATAGACGATGATTGCAGATAGGTTTTAAGATTGACTCTGGATAACTAAAGTATATAATTAATCTTGTGTATTGCTATGCACTTGTTATCCGATTACCTATACGCATGTTATTTTTATTCAAGAGAAGTCTGAACTGATTAGTGTTGTTTCTGCAAGGGTGACAAAAGCTGTTGCAGTGTATTGACATGGAGCTCACTACTTCAAATGTTATATTTAGACAGAGATTTTTCATTGACTTAAATGTCTGTGGAGTATTGGAAATACTCCATCCTTAATAGCAAAGGATGGGGAAAAACAAGTTCACAGTGTCAGTGGAGAAGAAGAGAAGAAGAGCAAAAGGCAAAGAGTAAGAATGGAAAAAAAACAGATAAGAAAGAAAGAGGACGGAGTCAGGGAGACGGAAGAGATGGAGAGGACATGAGAGTTTGGGAGGCGCCTGAGGCCTCGAGCACAGCTCAGCTCATGCAGAGAGAGATTTATGAAGCACTGGTAGAGGGAAATTGTTGTTGTTATATCCTTATTTTCTCATCCCCAAAAAGCGATCCCCTCTCTTTATATTTCATTTTACCCATCCATCTTCACTTTTAATTTAGATCATCCTAATAGGAGCATAACTCATGTCAGGCTGCAACCCAAGGATGTTTATGAGTGGAAAGGTTGTGTCAGGTTGAGTACTGACACCACAATGATGTCTTTGATTCAAAAAGGGAAACTATTCAGAGATTTGTTTCAATCACAATTTTACGTAACATCTAGATACAGGATCGTGCATTCATATGTTGTTAAAAACTTTCTAGTTAAGATTTGAGTTTAAAAATAGTCTCTATTCCTTCATTGCAGTGAACTTTAAGTAGATTGTGTCATCATTTGTTAAACAAAACTGTCGTCATGTGTGGGGTCTTTTCATGTTTCAAAAATCTGTTGAGATGTTTCAAATCTTTTAGTGTGGGCCAGGCTTGACGTCCTATCCATTACAGCTTGATAGATGTTGATATGACTGTGGTGATGTGTGGAGTCTGTCCTGTTTTAATGTCAATGGATAGATCATTAGTTTTAGTCTATCACACAAAAGCTTGAATATTTGAAGTAACATGACTTAATGAAAGCTCTTCATGAATCAAATTATTTAAGATGCAATCTGCTCTCCAAGCAGGCCAAGCTGTGTTGGCAGCTTTATTCCATTAAATCCCCAAACTGTCAGCCCAGAACTGGTCGAGTCCAACTCCCCAAATATGGCAGCTTGGTCAGCAACCCTTCAAATCTAAATATGAGAATCCACGTCATCTTCATATTTACAGAATTTGGAGTCTGCAGTCAATTTAGCAATCATTAAAAATGCATTAATAATGCAACAACTGATCAGCCTCTGAATATAAAGCTTTCACATTGAATGAGTTTCAGAGGAGCAAACAAACTCATTGTTGACTGAGTGAAACATTTGCAATTTGAATATGTTAAAGGAAAAAATCAATGAAGGTTTAAATAATTACATAACAAACAGTTAGTATTAGTTAGTCATTTGGTATTATGAAGGGGCGAGGATAAATTATGTCGTTGCTTTATTCTTTATCATTTTTAATCAATATCCCACACTACTTAACATCATGTTGTTCTTTTCATTCCAGGCCGGTATGATCCTGGATAATGGAGTTAAGACTACGCTGGCAAACGACAAGGACAAGAGACCCTTCCTGTCTTTGATTGGAGCCAGGTAAGACTCCTCAGCACATCCTGTGACAAATAAACATCCTGTATTACCAACTGAAGACAAGCCAGTATGATTTAGTGTGAGTGTTTTTCTGTAAGGATCATGTTTAGTAGGGCAATAGTTTTGGATGGGATCACTAGATTTTTGTTGTTGATCCAATTGTTTCTTGTATCAGCAGAAAAAAAAGATATCCATAATATAACTTTCCTTCTCCTCAAACTGTGCATTTTATCAGAACTTAAAATCCAAATGCATCTTCATATATCTTGATGATGTATTACAGCAAGGCAAAGGAGTGTTGTGGAGACACTCTGACCTTCTTTGATTGGTGGAACTCTGATCTAGTGGGGGTTTTGTTCAGTTGTATTTTTCGACCTTGAGAGACAGGACAGCAGATAGAGTCAGAAATCGAGGAGAGAGAGAGTGAGGAATGCCTGAAAGTTTAGAGGACTTTAACCTCCATACATGGGGCGCACTGCAGGCACCAACCACTAGGCTACATGCGCCCTTGAACTCTGATCAAGTGTTGCACAATTCATTTAATTATAGAAGTGATCATGGTTTTTGCCTTTCCACGATTAGAGAAACATGATTGATGGCAATGTGTGGTCATGTATTGAAGACGTTAAAAAAAATACACACACACAAACACACACACACACACACACACACACACACACACACACACACACACACACACACACACACACACACACACACACACACACACACACACACACACACACACACACACAAACACAGACATACACAACACAACCGCTGCCCTGTTCTCTGTTGACAAATTCATCAGCAGTTCATTTTATGGTCAAAGGTTTTGATGTGGCTGAAGTCAATTTTAAAAGACAGTTTATAATACAAGCACAGCAAAGAACAGCTGAGACAATCTCTCACCTTAACTGTGAACCATAACTGGAAACCCATTATCAAAATAACCATAATTATTATTTTGACCTAAAACATGTTGCAGAATTACAATGAGAAATGTTTTATTGTAATTCTGCAACATTTCTGTGCTTTTAAATGTCTATTGAGAAATGTACTCACACTTATATAATTCCTTAGTGTTTGTATGTCACTCTTAAATTAATAGCAAATTCAATCAGATGCTAATGAAGTCTTTTCCACTCTGTTTTTTTTGTTTTGGTGGGACTGCTGTATGGTTTAGGTATGGCCCTCACCAGGACGCTGACCCGTTCAAACCAAGAATTCCTGCTCTTATCCACCACTTTGTAGCCTTTAAGAACCAGGACCATGGAGCCTGGCTGAGAGGAGGGGACGTCTGGTTGGATGACTGCCAGTGAGTATCACAAAATGAAGCAATACTTTGACCAAGTAAATAAACCACCTATCTTTATATGGATTTTGTTTTTCAACTTTCAATGATACTGACTGTGATAGAAACCATTATGAATTCACAGGTTTTGTTAGATGACAGTGAGTTGAAAGGGAGAAAAGTATCCAGGTTGAATAACATTTTAGACTCTGTTCTCTGAGTAATTATATTCTCCCTTTCTTGCTTAGATTTGCTGATAATGGCATCGGCCTCACTCTTGCAAGGTAAGCCCACCTCCACCCTGTTAAATCAATGTTCTTACTCCTGCTGAGGATGCATTTTGATTCATTGTGAATAAAATTAGCTGGGTGCCTTGGATTTTACACAAACGCCTGTAAGTAAGTTTACACAACGGGCCTCATTCACCAATATCTTCTTAAGAATTTTCATTAGATTTTTCTTAAGTTGTTCTAAAGAGGATTTCTAAGACTTCTCTCTGTCAGATTCACCGGCCTGCTCTTAAATGACTGAATTCTTTGCTGTTATGTTATCACTTTGTGTTCAGAAATTGAAAGGGAGTGCCCGTTTTCCAAATGAGCATAGGTAACTGCCCACTAGGTGCAGAGCCCTGCAGATAGAAACACATATACAATAAGGTTGTTGAGATGCCTATCGAGGGCTGAAGATGGCACCGGCCGAGCACCGGACTCCTAAAGGACAAGAGACTTTTGTGGATGTCACAAAGGCTATATTTACACTTATATTCTCAAGTTATTATTTTGACATTCAGATATTTCTAAAAGTAGTAGTCAGGGTTATTGTGCTCAGGAAAAGTTGAACAAAGAATTCATTTAAGTGTTTTTTTTTTCTAAGCTGTGGGTTATGGCACATTGCTCTGTGGTGGTCACTCTTTTGTTTTAATTAACTTATGAATTCATATTTTTTGTTGTGGTTGTTTTTGACCCTCCATTACCCCATCATGGTTTAAATAAGCTGATTAATAAGCTGAGGAGAGAAAGGCAATGTTGGGAGGAGAGAGTCTGGAATGATATGCGGCAAAGGGCTGAGGTCGGATTTGAACCCACAGCCACTGCAACGAGGACTGTAGCCTCTGTATATGTGGCGTCTGACATAACCACGAGGTGATCTGGCGCCTGTCTGCTAGCACAGTTACAAGAATAGAAACTTGATTTCCACTGTATTGAATTTCATTAGAATACATTATTTTTTTAAACTTTATATCCTAAATCAAAGTTAAATAATTGCTCCTACACCTTCACACTATAACGCTCCCATTTTGTGTGTGCAGTGGAGGGACTTTCCCAGACGATGACGGCGCTCATCAGCAGGTGATAAATTCTTTGTTTGTTGGCGAAAGTGAAAATCGTGGGAGGCCCCTGCCTGACAACCACATCTGGGGCCCTGGTGGTTCTGACTTTACTGGCAGAACCCTGCCACATGGCATGTAAGTCACAAATGTCCCTATTTTTTTATTTATTTTTTTGCTTTAAAAGGGTAACTCAGCTCTCATCCACCATTTACATTTACAATTAATCAACTCTGCAGCTTGACAGAAACACATTAAAAATACACTTTGGTTTTGGATGTCTTTGTAAAGCATGCTTACTGTATATTGTGTATGATAAAAAACATATTAGTATCTTGTTATGGTTCGTTATTTTATCCTTGTAGTGTGTTTGCCCACTTGAACATCACATATGTTTGAGCATGACCCCTAGGTAATCTGGTAGTGTCAGTGTTGTACAGTCAGGTTTAGGGCAGAAGTTGGTATTCCTGGAGCTTCTACTCTAGCGATATTGTCAGGTACCAGTGCTTACAGCTTTTTTTTTTTTTTTTTTTGGGGGGGGGGGGGGGCTTTTGCATTTATTTAGGAATATAGGAAAGTGGATAGAGTAAAACATCGACAAAATCACAATTGTATTTCCATATCATGTTCACAGCATGTTTAGAATACTACTTTAAAATACAATCGAGTTTGGAAAAATGTTCAAAAGGTTCTTCACCCCTGGGTGCTCAAGTGAGCCCTAAATTATAAGAAGGGACTTCAACCCATGCTTCTAGTGTTACATAATGAGGAAGGGGATGTATGTTCATCCACTAGCCCCGCCTCCACCTACCTTTTGGACTGTTTAAACAGTTGGGATTTTTTTAAGAAGAATACCAAAGAAGACATTTCTCAGAGGAGTACGTGTATGAATGTGTGTGTGTGATTTGTGTGTGTGTGTTTCCCTGCAGTGATTTTCCTATCCGGGGCATGCAGATCTACGACGGGCCTATCAACATGCAGAACTGTACTTTTAGAAAATACACAGCACTGGACGGGCGACACACCAGTGCCTTTGGCTTCAGACTCAACAACTCCTGGCAGAGCTGCCCGAACAACAACGTCACTAATATCACTTTTGACCATGTACCTGTGAGTCAGCACCTGTTTCACATTCAACCTTTAACTCAACATGTGTGTGCTGAACCATTGCTCAAGGGTTACAGCTGAAATCATCTACCCACCTATTCATTCCACTATTTGTTACATTTTATAGCGGAGACTGGAAAAGCAAAGAAATGAAGGTGTCAGTCTGTTCGGTGTAGAGAACTGCAGAGTTTCTAAGTCACTCTGTATCTTGGTGATTTTGGCTAGAGAATTTTGAGCTGGGGCTTAGACCAGTATCTTCTTATATTTTCTCTCATGTTTCCTGCCTTTGTTTCCTGTTTGTTGGTTTAGTTGTACTACAAAACAATAATTTCACCCTGTAAGCAAAGTATTTTTTCTTATTTCAACTGACAAACATGAAGTTACAAAGGGAGCTGTTCTGACCACCAGAGGACCCCAAATACTTTAAACTGTAACAGTTTGATATACAGCAAATCTAAACCATGTACTTAAAGAAGAATGTGCAACATTTCACACGTAAATACAGCAGAAATGAAGAATATCCTCTGTAAATGTCTCTCTGAGTCATGACTGTCTACAGTGAGAAGCTCGAGTCCCCGTGTGTAAAGCTGTTTTAGTCAAGGACTAGAGAAAGAAACACACACGCCTCCTTGCTGCTTATTGTTTTGTTTAAATCACAGCCATTCTGTGTCACTTTATGTGCCATATGAAGCTAGTGTGGTAGCATTAGCCTGCTAACACAACAGGGGATGGAGGTGTGCGGCTGGTGGAGAGCGGAGGCTTCAGTATGGAGGAGGCGTGGCCAAACAGCAGTTTGTTTTTGTTTCATGCTGATGCTCAAGGGTGACATCTACTGGATCAAAAAATCTCACATTCTTCCTTTAAAGGCTTTATATGTGATTTTTTGATCCAGCAGATGTCGCCCTTGAGCACCAACATGAAACCAAAACAACTTGCGCTGCATTGTTGTGTTAGCATGCTAATGCTAGCGATCTTTATTATGCTCGTATCTTCACACTGCATGTAAATTTACTTGAAATGAGCGTGATCTAGAAACACAGTTAAGCAGTGAGTACAGTATGTTATTCTTCTTTTCTCTAGTCCCTCAATTAAACAACTTTTATACACGAGGGGAGGAGTCAGCCGGCCGTCCTGACGATGTAAACAAAGTGAAGATAGGACTCTGAAAACTCTGAAAACATCACAGACAGTGGGACTCGGGTGTTACACCCATTATAGACAGTCATGACTCACAGAGTTATTTTCAGAGGATATACTTGATTTATATTATATTTAAGTGTGAAAAATCACATAGAAAGACTTTAATGTATTGTTGAATTGTTATTGGTTAAATATACAGGCAGCCTCAGTTATACTGTATGTATGTTTATTTCATGTGCTTATGCACCTACAGAACATTTCAGGTACTGTCATAAATAATGTAATAATTAGCATATACTGATGTAAGCATGTTTGAGTTTATCACCCTCTCTCTCTCCTTCAGATCACATCTCGTGTGTTTTTTGGGGAGCCGGGACCCTGGTTTAACAAGATGGAGATGGACGGGGACAAGACCACCATCTTCCACGACATCGATGGTTCAGTCAGCGAATATCCCGGAGCGTTCCTGGTCAAGGAGGACAACTGGCTGCTCCGTCATCCTGACTGCATCCATGTGCCTGACTGGAGGGCGGCTATCTGCAGTGGCCGCTACGCACAGGTGTGATAGATTACAGATTTATCCTTACAGATAAGCCGACACAAATACAAATCTGCTTTCAGTCACAATGTTATTGGTTGACTCCACACATTCTAACATCCTTGTTTTGAAATGTGTTGGGAGAAAGAGGTTCACAATATCATTAACAAAACTGCAACGTTTTCAAGGTCAGGAGTATGATACACTGTTGTGCATTCATTCAAATTACAACACAAACTCCTCAATGAAGAAGTACATACCTTTGATAATGTTCCTAAGAAATATCATTGTGTACTTAATTCACCATTATATACCAGCATTTGGTTGTTGCTGTTACTTGTGTTTGCAACATTAGGTATAAAGGTGTACATCACATTACTCACATTGACCTTTATTATTTGAACTTCATTATTTCTCTTGATATTAGAATGAGCCTTGTAACTACATTGCCATGTTCCCTTCAGATCTACATTCAGATACGTAACCCAGCATACCTGGACATGCTCATTGTGAGAAACGAGTACCCTGATCGGCCCCTCACACTGGAGGGAGCTCTCGGGAAGAGGAAACACTACCAGCAGTTCCAGCCAGTCATTACATTGGCAAAAGGATACACCATCCACTGGGACCAGGCGGCGCCTGCTGAGGTTACCATCTGGCTCATCAACTTCAACAAGTCAGTCATTCTTTTCACACTATGCCCCCTAGACCCTTCACAATAGAAAGAAGACCCTTCAGAGCTAATAAGCTGGACATTTGCTTAAAAAGGCACATGTGACTGAGGCATATTTGAAACCTCTTGACTGTAAGATGATAGTAGCCTACATGTTTGCATTCAGGCAGAGGTGGACACAGTTGATAATACAAATACAAAACTTCTTTAAAGGCTTTCTATGTGATTTTTCACACTTAAATATAATATAAATCAAGTATATCCTCTGAAAATAACTCTGTGAGTCATGACTGTCTACAATGGGTGTAACACCCGAGTCCCACTGTCTGTGATGTTTTCAGAGTTTTCAGAGTCCTATCTTCAGTTTGTTTACATCGCCAGGACGGCCGGCTGACTCCTCCCCTTGTGTATAAAAGTTGTTTAATTGAGGGACTAGAGAAAAGAAGAATAACATACTGTACTCACTGCTTAACTGTGTTTCTAGATCACGCTCATTTCAGGTAAATTTACATGCAGTGTGAAGATACCAGCATAATAAAGATCGCTAGCATTAGCATGCTAACACAACAATGCAGCGAGAGTTGTTTTGGTTTCATGCTGGTGCTCAAGGGCGACATCTGCTGGATCAAAAAATCACATATAAAGCCTTTAACCAAGACGTTAACCTCAGAAGGACAGTTAATCAGTTAATTTGGGTAATGATTAGCCTAACTGAAGTGAATTTTATCCAGTAAGCTATAAATAAAAATAAAAAACATTAGCTTTTTACAATGCCAAGATATTGGACTTCTTAAAAGGGGCCATGATTGATTCTCTTCAAATAATAGAACATTTTTTGATCGATCACCACCATCTTAACCCCACCGTGTCCTAACAGCACGCCATGCAAGTGAGCGTCAGCGACAAAATCAAAAACATGTCTTCTCTGCAGATACATTTAACACACTGAATGGGATTCCCATTGTGCTGTATATTTTACAATAAGATGTGATGAAGCAGTTTCGCATAAAGCTGCTGTGGATGACGACACTGAGAGCTAAAGCTGACCTGGTTAATGACCTGGTTAATGTTGAACTCTGATCCTCCTTATCTGTTCATCACAGGGCAGCTCCTGAGGTCACCCTGATCAAATTAACTGATGGAGGCTGTTCTCCACAAATATGAAGAGAGCCTTGCCTCAAGCTCCTCCCTTTAGATAACCTTGAGACATTTGAACCGTTTAAAGGCTGGTTTTCTTTTAAAGCACATCAGCTGTTCCCTATGGCATGAACCCATCCTGACATGAACAGAACTGAGCCACACCATTACATTGTTATCAACTTTATTCTTATGGCTCCCTCTGCAGTTCACATTGAAATCATGCAAGTGATTTAAGGAAACAGCTGATGAAATATGACTTTCATCAGCTAAATGAAAGAAGAGTTCATTTATAGTATAAGCATGGCTGTAAGAAGTGGATTGGCTGTAATCAGTACAATATGTTGATTGTTGTGTTTCAGAAATGACTGGATCAATGTGGGCATCTGTTACCCACAAGGCACCAACTTCACCATCATCTCTGACATCCACAACCGTCTGACCAAAAGGACCCACAAGACCGGCGTCTTCATGAGGACAACACAGAGGGACAAGATCAACCACTCCCACCTGGCCAGGGGATACTACCACTGGGAGGAAGACACTGGGTCAGACAACACACACACACACACACACACACACACACACACACACTCTCTTGAGTAACACACAAAGTTAAGTATGATAAGTTTGCTTACATTTTGTGTATATGTATAAAACTAAAGTAAATTCCGTCATGGCATAAAAATTGCATATAAACTATACAAAGACTTCTTGTGCAAAGCTGCAGCTTTTGAAATTCTGGAGGGAAATATCGTGTAAAAGAACTTTTCAAGTCCACATGTTTGTTAATCTATCCATCTATCCGATGTATTCAAATAAATGCTTTTTATCATTGGACAAGAACAAAGGAGGACACAAGGTTAAGTCATTAAATCATAAAAACACAGGGGTTTAGAGAAGGCATAAACTGGTGCTTAAATTTGATGTTTAAAAAGTTCCTTTCCTTTACCTGATGGTAGCAGGTTTTAGATTGCAACTTTTTACCTCAGGTTAGTTAGTGGAGAGAAAAAACAACTTAACTTGAAGGGACAGTTTTAGTGCAATTTAAACAATTATTATTACTCTTATACTTTCTTTGTACATCTGTTGTGTATGTGTATGTGTGTGTGTGTGTGTGTGTGTGTGTGTGTGTGGGGGGGGGGGGGGGGGGGGGGGGGGTATTTCTGTCACTACCACCCCACCACCACAAGTATAACATAATTTTCCAAACATCCAAACACTGGATTTATTATTATTTTCATTGCTATCATTTTTTATCCTATTTTAAAAAATTTAGATTAAATTTTCCCTTTGCGCATTGTTGTCGACCACATGATCGCTCTTGTCTTTTATTTGTTGAGGAAATTACTAAGACTTGACTTCACACAATAAGACTCAGTTGACTCAGATGGCTTATGTTGATGAAAGTTTATAGATACAAGAATACTCTGGAGCAGAGATGGATTAGCAAGCACACGTCTGAAGCTGTGTCCCTGCTATGCCAATTCTCCCAAACTCTTCGACAGGCTTTGCATATACAGAAAAGACATTATTGACGTCAGTGTCATACTGACCTGAACTAATCTGTGATGTCAATTTAGAACAGACACTAAGTCTACCAAACATGCAGATATAAAGGGGAAGACCCTTGACACACTAAGCTGTCCTTGGTTTCTAGTCACAGCTGAACTCTATCTGACATCAGAGAATAGTGAATAAACATAATGATGTTTGTACATTTAAATCTTAATACATAGGTAAAGGAATTCCACCACATCCTACTATGAGCTGGTGTATCAACTTAACTTCCCCAAATAGTCCATAAATAAGGTCTATCTTATCTTGTCTTTTTTGTCTCATCTTGTCTTGACACTATTATCGAGCATCAGAAAACATTTTGAAGAAATGTAGATGTCAGTGTATTTATATAAGGAATAACCACATTCTCTGAGTATAATATATTCCACTGGTTGAAATACAATCATTTCCTTTTGTCCAATGCTAATTTATATGTGATCAGTTAGAGGCAGAGATACAAATCTCTCTGCGTGTTTGTGTTCTGTATGAGTGACATAAAACCATATGTGTTTCAGCATCTGAAAATAGAATCATGTCGTTATCAAGAGACTCTGTTCCTCTTTTCTATATGGCATCTTTCTCATACATGTGTTTTTCCTTTTATTAAGAGATGCTTACTGGTGATTAAAAGTGAGTCCTTATCTTCAGACACAGAGGTCATTATTAGAAGATAAGGAGTTTGGTAGTTCTGGTAGAAGTCTAGAGAAAACAGAATTGTAACATGTCTGCATTTCACTTCATACATTTTTAACTGCCAATTGAATGAATCACATGTGTATGAAGTCTGAAGTTCTACCCTTGTGTGTTGCAGCCTGCTGTTCCTGAAGGTGAAAGCCCATAACGACAGGGAACAGTTTGCCTTCTGCTCTGTCAGAGGCTGTGAGAGGGTGAAGATCACAGCTGTCATTCCTAAAGGCAGTCCACCCAGCAACTGCATGGCCCAGGCCTACCCCCGACACGCTGAGCTGCCTGTTGTGGATACACCTATGCCCACAAAGACACCCAATGCCATGCTGGTGAGAGGCAGGGGGGAGGGGGGACAACCTCTCAGAGCATATGACACACATTCTAGTGCTGATTTGTTGGTGCATAATCATTTATTATTGTGTTTTTCTTAAAGGCAGGGTTGGCCATTTTCAAAAACTAGCATGATTTTGAAAGTAGCATTCCCTCAGTGCTCCGTCAACACCCACCCCCTCCCCTCTGTGCGCCATCATAAGCCACGCCCCCTCACTTACATGCACGAGCGCCGTGCCTCCAGAAGTGTAGCTCAGCTCATCGCTTGCATGGTGTAGAAAACATTATTAACTATTTCACTACTCAAAACGATCAACTCAGAGTATAAACTCTGTCATCAGTGACGCACTCTGAGTGTGGGCTAGTGCACACAAGGGAGAACGAGCAGGAAGACAGGAAGGCGTCTGATTGGTTCATCAGATTGGTACCTCTTGGCAGACATTGGTCAAAGTTTTTACATCCTTTTTTTTTACAACTGCTACAGATGACGGATTTTCTTCATTCCTTTTTCAAGGCACATGCATAATTGATTTCTGTCAAGACCTAAAGACAATTTCATACAAAATCTTAAAAAGTGGATCTGGAGAAAATGACCAACCCTTCCTTTAATTTAGCAACTTTATATTAAATTTGTATTATTATATTATTTTTATTAAATCACATAAATTCATGATGAGAGTAAATCCAGCAATAACAATATTTTAATCATGCAAAAATGTAAAATTCTGAATATAAAATAAGCATTAAGCATTAAATGATTGGTTAAAAGAGAACTATAATAACCTTTACACAAGGTGTTTAAGTGACAAATCTGTTGCATGCTTGATTGTTTTACAGCAGGACCTTTTAGAATAAATGTACCGTCAATCATACGATTTCTGAATAATTATACAAAATACGGTTAATGTTTGTTTGTCTAGTCTGTTTTGGACACCTGGATCTGCTTTTGAATTCATATCTTTTCTAAAATGCCCTCACCTTTTTCCTGATGTGCATGGTTTTGGCTGTTTCAGGTCAGTGGCCACTGAATATCCTTTATTTAAATGACACTACAGGATTTATAAATGATATATCTTACTACAGAATAAATAAATCGCAAAGATAATTAGTTAGTGACCAAACTATAATGATATTAATAATACTATTATAATTGTATCTATACTGCACTTTTCCAAAACAATTGATGGTGAACAAAAAACATGTAAAGCACAATAACATAATGCTAATCAAGCGTTTAATACATTAAATATAACAGATGACGTAGAAATATAATTCAATTCAATCATTGTGTTCTTGGGGGAGATTTTATGATCAAAGTTGAATAAGGTGTTATTCAAAGTCGAGGAAGAGGGCGGAAAATAGAAGACATTTTGAAATGAACTGGTAGCATTATTTGTGACGACATTGGAATATATGTCTTCCTATTTGTTATTAATCAATGCACATCCTAATCTGTGTTCTTTTTTCTTTGCCAATCATGAAGTACCTGTCAGATGAACTGCATGTAGAGCACTTAATTCATGAATTTAATCCAAACAATCCTCAACTAACCAAAGTCAGATGATGTAGTTTATTGAGGTTTAGGCCCCCTCGTCACACATGAACATCATGTTTAAGAAAAAAAACATTGCTTTTTCTTGTAGTTACATATACAGCTGTTTTTTATCTGATTTGTTCATCTTTTTGATTGGAGTGAAACAGACTTCAAACTGTGAATTGACAATCATTGTGTATTAACGCTCTGTTTCTCTGCTTTTGTACTGACAGCACTCACCTGATCACTTCCTTGAAATCAAACTGGAGTCCTACAACACTCGCTTCTTCCACATCAAGGAGGACTTTGCCTTTGCTGAGGTATCCTGGTTATGGGTCACTGAACTTACAGAATCATTTGATCTTTTTTTTTTATATTGTGTGCCAAATGACAACAAAAAAACAGAAGGCAACCAAATGTACTTATTATGTAGAAAGATCCAACATCACAAAAGCACTTTGCAGCAGCGGTACACCAACAAAAAAATGTCCTTCTAAATGGCAGAACTGAAGTCATTGGTGAACAGCCATCCTGTGACCAGCTGGGTCAAGGAAGTGGAACAGAGATAGAGAGTAATATTACAGATTTATTCTCTTATTGTTTGTTTTTTATTTTGACTATAGCTCTGGCAATGTAAACGCATGTTACTCATGCTAATAAAGCCCCTTTGACTTGAACTGAATTGAAATTGTAAGACAGGAAAAGCAGAGAAGTACATTTGCAATGCTTGTAATATTGAAAGAAATTCCTAATATAAGCAATAACAATGAACATAATAGGTATGACTGTTTATAATAACTGAAGCAGATGAAGTCAAGCAGGTCTACAACAGCAGGCAGTCTGTAACAATGAGCCCATACAGAGAAATAGAATGAAATCTCCTTGTTTAGTTCTCGTCAGTACATTTGCAGAAGCATTTTGTGCCATCTGAAGAGATATGAGAAACCTATTATATTATTAGATTATTTTAATTAAGAACTGCAAAAATCAAGACCAAATACAGCAAATGCATGAAGTCGGTTTTTATAGTATGATATTGGATGACCATTTCTGGTCATCCAAGTGTTTGTGTCCTAGGCATGCTTCAAGTTGAGTTAGCTCAATGGTTTCATTTTGGTCCTTTGGTAAGTTTTTCAGCTACATAATAATGAAGATTTACTGTAAGGAGTGTTTTCTGATGAGGCATTTATAATCTTTTATTCAACCCATTGATCGGGGTTCCTGGTAACCAACCTCTCTGAAATAATATAGCTGTGTGCCAGAACAGGGCAGAGCGATCCTGTTGTCTTTAAAAGCAAATAAAAAAGTGTGTGATGTCCACAGGCAGCAGAACACCTCTGCCCCAGCTTTAACTGTATTCAATCAGGAGACGCGCTTAGAGGCCTTATATGACAATAAAAGCTCATTAAAAGTAGATTTTTGTAATCACTGAAATCAGAAGAGAATAGAGGACAACAGAAACTACCCAAATGACCCTGATCAAAAGTTTACATACCCTGGAGGTTTTGGCCAGATAACATACACACAAGTTGACACACATGGGTCTAAATGGTTACTGAAGGTAACCTGCCTCACCTGATCTGTTTGCTTGTAATCAGTGTGTGTGTATAAAAAGTCAGTGAGTTTCTGGGCTCCTGACAGACCCCTGCATGTTTCATCCAGTGCTGCACTGACGTTGCTGGATTCCGAGCCATGGGGAAAGCAAAAGAATTATCAAAGGATCTGTGTGAGAAGGTAGTTGAACTTTATAAAACAGGAAAAGGATATAAAAAGATATCCAAGGATTTGAGAATGTCAATTAGCAGTGTTCAAACTCTAATTAGGAAGTGGAAAATTAGGGATTCTGTTGAAACCAAGCCACGGTCAGGTAGACCAACAAAAATTTCAGGCACAACTGCCAGAAAAATTGTTCGGGATGCGAAGAAAAACCTACAAATAACTTCAGCTGACATACAGGACTCTCTGAAAAAAAGTGGTGTGGCTGTTTCAAGATGCACAATAAGGAGGCACTTGAAGAAAAATGGGCTGCATGGTCGAGTCGCCAGAAGAAAGCCATTACTACACCAATGCCACAAAGCAGCCCGCTTACAATACGCCAAACAGCACAGAGACAAGCCTCAAAACTTCTGGAACAAAGTTATTTGGAGTGATGAGACCAAAATGGAACTTTTTGGCCACAACCATAAATGCTACATTTGGAGAGGAGTCAACAAGGCCTATGATGAAAAGTACACCATTCCTACTGTGAAACACGGAGGTGGATCGCTGATGTTTTGGGGATGTGTGAGCTACAAAGGCACAGGGAACTTGGTCAAAATTGATGGCAAGATGAATGCAGCATGTTATCAGAAAATACTGGAGGAAAATTTGCACTCATCAGCCCGGAAGCTGAGCATGGGGCGTACTTGGACGTTCCAACATGACAATGATCCAAAACACAAGGCCAAGTCGACATGTCATTGACTACAGCAGAAAAAAGTGAAGGTTCTGGAGTGGCCATCTCAGTCTCCTGACCTCAATATCATTGAGCCACTTTGGGGAGATCTCAAACGTGCAGTTCATGCAAGACAGCCCAAGAATTTACAGGAACTGGAGGCTTTTTGCCAAGAAGAATGGGCAGCTTTACCATCTGAGAAAATTAAGTGCCTCACCCACAACGACCACAAAAGACTTCAAGCTGTAATTGATGTCAAAGGGGGTAATACACGGTATTAAGGGTATGTAAACTTTTGATCAGGGTCATTTGGGTAGTTTCTGTTGTCATTATGATTTAAAAAGAGCAAACACAATTGTTTGATAATAAATGGCTTCACCCAACCACTAACCATGAGTGAAAGAAAAGTTTTTGTATTATCATTCATATTCTCTGAAAAATGACCAAAAATTCTGCCAGGATATGTAAACTTATGAGCACAACTGTAACAAACCATTCTGAGTAAATGATTACAATATTGGAGAATAATGGACAATGTAATGTAATGAGCTGTAATGCTTTAATAACAGGATTAAAAAAGAGCCAGTTGCACTAATAAATATTTATACTGAGACAAGAGTTGATCAGTTTCATGGCCTGTAGGCTGCAGAACTGTTTAATGCTGAGTGCTCTGTGGGGGACCTGTGGTGGGTTGGGTTTCTCTTTAACTGTGCACCTTGCAGAGTGTCCCAGTGTTTGTGTAGAGCCTTCTCAACCTGCAGACAAAGAGGAGCTGCCATCTACTCTCAATAGTTTGCTGTTGTTGCTTGCAGTGTTCTGAAAAAAATCAACAAATAAAAATGTTTAATTTATCTGTTTAATTAAGAGCTCTGCATGTTTCCCCTCTGCCACGCTGAGTGTGTTCTGACCAACATCATTGCAGTGTTTTCATTTCAAGCTCAGAGCAGTTTAGTTATTTACTGGCTGTGTTGTGACAGGTGAACGGACGGAAGTTGTACCAGCCAGAAGACGGGGTGCAGCTGACGGTCATTGATGGCCATGATGGGAAGGTGGGGGAGAGCAAAGCTTTTAGGAATTCCATCCTGCAGGGCATCCCTGCACAGATCGACAATTACGTCAGTGGACTGAGAAATGGGTAAGACCCTGTTGCTCTGCTGCACAAACGCACTATTACTATTTACATTATCACTACACTCTGTGAAAAATCATTCAGTAAACATTTAATTTTCAATCACAATCTAAAGAGCATAAAATACTTTAGTAGTATAATCACTAAAGTATAAACTAAATTATATTATTTTGTTTTTGTTGTTGTTTGTGTATCACACTCGAGGTCCAGAGTAATTCTTTTTAGTTTCCTTTTTTCTTCTTTGAAGTGTTGCACTGGCCTGCAAAGTAACTGAATTGCATTGCAATAAGTTAGACTGAGCCTGAATGATGTAATCTTTCTCTCTTTCTAGTACAATTGTCCTCCTCACATCGAAAGGCCGTCTGGTTACCAGAGGATCCTGGACTAGAGTTTTAGAAAGACTTGGAGCAGACAGAAGCATCAAATTGAAAGGTAAACTATGTCTGTACTAAAGGTCTGCTGGGATCATATGCTCACAGTGAAGGGCTTCAGCATGCAATAACTGGATTATGCAGTAGATGGTGCTGTTGCTCTATTGGATGTGACAATCATTTTTTTAGAGCCTTTCTCCAACCTCTTCCTGCACTCTTCCACTATATGTGTGCTCCAGTAGGCTCCACCACAGTGAGGGCTGTCCAAAACTTCTGGGTGCAAAACTTCATTGTTTGTCATGGAAAAACTACCGGGTTACCGTATCAACTTAAACAACTCCAACATAAAAATACTAATATCCTACAGGGGTTCAAATAAATATTATATTCAGGATATAATTAAGAATTTTCTAGTTTATTGACAAAAACTTTCAGAAAAAGTTAGCTTTTAAACATCACAGTCTGCCTGATGTTATCTCTGCAGACAGCCTGTTATTTGAGTGAAATAAGACATTGATTGCCCTGCACCCACGGTACCTGATGTGCCTATAACCAGCGATTTTCTAACAAACAGTGATGTCTCATGTGCCATAATATACAAACAGAATCATATGCATCTGTTTCAAGCATTGTTCCTTCTTCTAAAAATTGATAAAAGTAATTTATTTCAAACAAAATTTAAGCTGTGTCATGTGATGAGTGTTAAAATAGCTGACATGGTAGCTCGTGCTGCCTACAAATATACATCCATCAAGAATAGTTATATCTAAAGAAAATATTCTCAGAATAGAGTAGACCAATGAATATCTACAGCCTTAGGGGAAGTATTTCATTTGTATTTATATACAAATGAAGTTTTCCATAGAAAATGCTAACAGTCTGTTTGATTTTATTTTTTTCGTCATGTCTCAAAAGCTCAATGCAATCCATGTAGCATATCCAGCATCTCAATGAAAAAGACTACATTTATGAGTTCAAGATGTTCAAACAGAATATATTGCTTATATAGCACTGCTTTATTGCTTACATATCCATTGTTTAAACGTCTTATTGACTTTAGGTTCCCTGTATCCTGAGATTCCTATCCCTCCATGACTGTAAATTTAACATAATACAGAAATGTTCTTCATATCCACTGTCCATGAGAAACAAACAGGAAAATAGAGTTTTGCATCATTCTGTCATATTTATAATAATAGTGAAAAATAAGTGTGCTGTAATTTGTTTTCGCTAGCATATATTTCACTTAAAATATGTGCAAATGACAAATTAAATCAGATCCTCACTTTAAAAATCAAAGTTAAATTGAATAGTGAAACAGACCAGCAAAGTCATGTCATGATGTGACTTCACACTCAGGGGGGGAAGCTTGAATGTTGGCATCACTGTTATGTTCTAGTTTAGTTGCATCTGAGCAACTTGCGAAGGTGTTCATGAAAGAGCTGGGTCTTTAGCTTTTTCTTAAAGGTGCAGAGGGACTCTGCAGATCCAATGGAGTTTGGAAGTTCATTCCACCACCGGGGGGGAAACAGAGGAGAAGAGTCTAGTCAGCGTCTTAGGACCCTGTTGTGAAGGTTGGATCAGACGCCTTTCATTGGCTGGAGGGAGTGTAGCCCTGGATCAGAGAGTTAAAGTAAGGAGGAGATGTTTTTGTCGCTGTTTTGTAAGCGAGCAGCAGAGTTTTAAATTTGATGCGAGCAGTAACTGGGAGCCAGTGTAAGGAGATGAACAGCGGAGTGACATGTGCTCTTTTAGGAAGGTTGAAGACCAGTCGTGCTGCTGCATTCTGTATCATCTGCAGGGGTTCATAAACTCAATCAAGTTTGTCTTTTTTCTCTTTTTAATCTTTTGGTGATACTGGCAAATTCACTGCCTCATTTGTTGATGGGAAAATTAGGCACAACACTGAATTGACGATACAGCACTTTGAAAATGACAACAGAGCTGCACAGCTGTAAGCTTCAAATAGGCCTACAGTAGATTCAGCTCATTTTACATCAGGCTCATATCAATGTGTTCAAGATTAGTGCTATTATTAGAATTTATATACGCCTGTTCTATAATTTTAATGATTTTCAAACGTAAATGTTAACTGGGAAGTGTCAGTCGTGTTCTGATTTTAGCTTATGGTTATGTAACTCATAATACAGACCAATGTCTCCCCAGATTTTCAGTACCCACTGTCTGTGTGGTTTCTTAAAAATCAAGAAGCTTTGAAATAAAAAACCTAAGTTATGCAATGTCTTTGACTTAAACCTTAACATTACAGTAAGACACGTTTACAACATTTGAGCTTCCTGCCCTGAGTCTGAATTCACAGCAACGTGGCCATAGTGGGAAACTCAATTCTTTTCCAGCAGGGCCTTCAGCGGAGAAGTAATGAAGCAACTGCTGTTATAGTGACATGATCCCAAAAATTAAATTGAATACAAAAGCAACAAGCTTTTTGCTGTGTGATGCGACAGTACCAATGGCAACTCTTGGGTTTCTTTGCAGAGAACCTTAGGCTCCTGTTTTTAGCAGCTCCACGATGCTGTGGAGAAGACATCATGAGGAACACCCTGTTATTTAGTTGAACTCACTTATTGTGTTTTGTTCATCCTGCAGATAAACTGGCTTTTGTGGGCTTCAAGGGCTCCTTCAAACCTGACTGGGTTCATCTGGAGGTGGATGCAGACCATGCCAAGATCCATCAAGTTCTGCCTGTGCCTGTCGTCCGCAAGTTCAAACTATGAGTGAGCATTGAGCATAGCAGGGAGGAGAGCCCAAAAACTATGTAGCCCCCCCTCCCCGCCCCCCAACTATCAACACCATAACCACCTAAAAGCACATGCACATGCACAGACACACAAAGTACACATTCAATACACACTGCCATCACTGCAGATACTCTAAGCCATGGGTCTTGGTAGGTTTTGTTAGGTTATTCTGGTTAAAAAACAAACAAAACAACAACAGCGATTATCACTGCCCATGAACAATCTGCCTGTGTAAACACAACCTCACGTACAGGGCTTACAGCTGGAAACACCCTTCAGCTGGAAGTCATCAGCCCTTTAACAATCGTGGCTAACAGTGGCCATTTGTGTGTGTGTGTGCGAAAAACTGGGCTGTCACCACAGACATTATTAGAGATAGTCATTGATCATGTTTGTGAGTGAACTGTTCTGTTGGGTTGTTAGAGAAGCATTATTACTGTGCACCAGCTCACATGAACACCTTTACACAGACTGGCCTCACTGTCTTTGTAAACTGCATGAAGGCAAAATGGTGAGGGAGAACTCAGTCTCACAGATCTGCAGTAAATTACTCTAACTAATCTCTGAATGAACACAATCAGAATTTTGTTTTTGCAGAAAAATGACAGCACCCTGATTAAGTCATAATTCACAATTATATTGCCTTGTTCATTGGAGGACACAAAACAGTGCTTTGAAGGAGTTGTTCCCACATCCAGCTATCTTGTGAAGTAGGTGCTTAGGACGTCAAACTGTCACATGAACAGGGTTTAGAGGGAAAGAAACGGTGGGATTTTTTCTAATAAATTGGTGATGCTTAGCAGGACACAAAACGAAAAAGGGTGCAAATGAACATGAGATAAAAACAAACAAAACATAAATTAGTGACGTGCGCAGTATTGTCTTTTTTTAGCTCCTTGTGACATAAACGGCCAACTGCATCATTTGTAGTTAACTATTTTTTCCCTCCATATCAGAGGGGTTAGAGGCCTGTCTGTGCACCGACTCTCTAAATCTGTCCATGGTCATGAATAATAATGACAGTTTTCTCTGAACAACCTGGTAAAAAGTGTTTCTTTGAGCCTTTAAGTTAAAAAACAGCAATATCTCTCTCGAAGCCTGGTTGATTATAGTTTATATAAAATGAACTAATGCTAAATGTGGTGTAGGTGCATCTTTCCCATACAGGTCTCTGTGATATGTGACGGCAGTAATACTTGACTTGTTTACCATTGTGCATTTTATTCTCAACTATTTAAAGAGAGAGGAGAGAAAAATACAGAAACATTCCTTGTTTATCTTCTGGACTTGTGGTTGTTAACATTTGATATTGTAATGTTGCTTACATGTCATTGTTTTTTGTATCGGTGTTTGTGATCCATCTGTAAGGGATTTTGGGTGAACCAGCAAGAAGCCCTTAAGAATATAAAATATTGAAAAACATATCCACTGAATGTGTGGATTTTTAAATGTGCAATTTACCAACCAAACAAAAAGTTGATGGAAAAATAATTGGTCATGAAAGAATTCCCTTTACCGAAATAGCTGGTCTTTTTTCGGAAGGTGTAGCAGTAATTCAGTGTTTTGTATGTTTTGAATTGTTTTTCAAATCTAAAGTTTACTAAGAGATATATTTTATACTTATTTATTGTACAGACACAGTTGGTCCAAATCAACTAGGGACTTCTCTTTAGTTGAAATGTTATTATTGTCCTGTATGTATACTGCATGTGCCTGTATGTTTACTGCATGGAGCTTATACGAGTGCATATGCTCCATTATAAAGCATTTGTACCAAACATGCATATGACTCTTGGTAAGTTGGCTTGTTTTGACTGTACCAAATGGATGTGTTGTATATGTTGTTTGGGCTTGTAAATGAATAAAGCCACATGAAACTGATTTTTTTTTAAAGGACTATTGTAAAGAAATAAATCATTTTAATCTTGAACAATTTGTCTAAATGTCACTGAGTGAAGCTTACATCTGTTTTTTTCCCCTTCTTTAAATAGAAATCATCATACAGCCGCATCTTCTTGGGCATGCTTCAAGAAAAAAACACAAAACTTGACATGATTCTTTATATTCCCAGCATTTCAATGGATCCAAACCAATAATTATGACATCCTGCTTACTTTCATTCAGAGGGTCTTTACAAATCATTATGACACCCTGCTTACTTTCATAGAAAAAATGCCAAAGACAAGGTCAGAGTCAGACTTTCAAGAGTGGGTTTGCCCAACCTGTGGTGGCATGAATATGTGCTATGGAATCATAAACTGGGACAAACATTTCGACACCAGAGCAACAATACATATAAGTTCCGTAGTGTTCTCTGGACCCCTCCCACATCAGACCAGTGATGACATGTATAGCCGCATGTCATCACTCAACCGCTGGCTGTTGAGGTGGTGTCCAGCACACGATGTGGGCTTCATAGATAACTGGCAGTCTTTTGGGGGAAAACCTGGTCTGCTAGCTAGAGACGGCATCCATCCCACTTTGGACGGTGCAGCTCTATTATCTAGAAACATAGCAGAGGTTATTAGTCCAAAACCTTGACAACAACACAGAGTTCAGACCAGGAGGCAGAGCTGCAGTCTTACACACTTCTCTGCGCCTCCCTTAGATCTGTCTCCCAGTCACTATAGCTGTAATTCTGAATCGAACTGTAGTTATACTATAGGTACTGTGTCTGTCCCCCGGCCCAGACCCGTTTTTATAAGTCATCCAAACGGCGTGAATCGTCAAAATCTCATTAGAATCAAAACTACGAATACGATTTTGCTACAAGATCAGAAAATTCACTGCGGACTTTTGAACATTAGGTCCTTAGCATCCAAGTCTCTTTTAGTGAATGATCTGATATCAGATCAGCATATTGATTTACTTTGTTTAACTGAAACTTGGCTGTGTCGAGATGAATATGTTAGTTTGAATGAATCCACTCCTCCCAGTCATTTTAGTACTCATATACCTCGAGACACCGGACGAGGTGGTGGAGTAGCAGCTATTTTTAATTCCAGTCTTTTAGTTAACCCTCGACCAAAGCTGAACTTTTCTTCTTTTGAAAGCCTTGTTCTTAGTCTTCCACATCCAGTCTCAAGAACCTTTCAGCCAGTTCTAGTTGTTGTAGTTTACCGCCCTCCTCGCCCATATTCTGAATTTCTATCTGAATTTGCAGAATTTTTATCAGATTTAGTCCTTAGCAGTGATAGAATAATTGTTGTAGATGACTTCAATATCCATGTGGATGTTGATAATGATAGCCTGAGCACAGCTTTCATGTCACTATTAGACTCTATTGGTTTCACCCAGGGTGTAAAGAAACCTACTCATCGTTTTAACCACACCCTGGATCTTGTTTTAGCTTATGGCATTGAAATCCATAACCTTACAGTTTTCCTAGAAAATCCTCTTTTATCAGACCATTTCCTTATTACATTCAACGTTGTCCTGCCAGAATTATCTCCGCTTGGAAGAGGTGTGCTCTCTAGAAGTTTGTCTGATAGTGCTGTGGCTAGATTTAAGGAAGCTATCTCAGCTGCTTTTGATTCAGTACCGTCTTTTAACCCAGTTGGAAACTCTTATGATAGCTTTAGTCCCTCTCAGCTGGATCAGTTTGTTGATAGTGCAGTGAGAGTTACTCTTGATTCGATTGCTCCCCTGGAACGGAGGGTTGTCAAGCGGCGGAGAGTGGCTCCATGGTTCAACTCAGAAACCCGTACTCTGAAACAATCGTCGCAGAATTTTGAAAGAATATGGCGCTCGACCAAAACGGCAGAATCTCGTTTATTCTGGCAGGATAGCCATAGAAGATATATGAAGGCTCTACGTCACGCCCGAGCTGCCTACTACTCCTCTCTAATCGAGGAAAACAAAGGCAATCCTAGATACCTTTTCAGCACTGTAGCCAGGCTGACAGAGAGTCATGTCTCCATTGAGCCTTGTATTCCTCTAGCCCTCAGCAGTAATGACTTCCTGAGCTTTTTCAACAACAAAGTTCTAGACATCAGAGACAAAATTGGTAACCTTCTGCCCTTACCTGGTGCGGATACGTCTGATACGGCAGAGACAGTTCCAGGACCAGATATTAGTCTCGACTGTTTTTCTCCAATCGACCTTTCAGAGCTATATTCCATTTTTTCTGCATCGAAACCGTCAACCTGTATTTTGGACCCAGTCCCAACCAAGCTGTTTAAGGAAGTCTTTCCCTTAGTTAGCAACTCTATAATAGATATGATCAATTCGTCTTTACTGGCAGGCTATGTACCACAGGCATTTAAAGTAGCGGTAATCAAACCTCTACTTAAAAAACCTACTCTAGATTCAGGAACTCTAGCTAACTATAGGCCTATATCCAACCTTCCTTTCATCTCGAAGATCCTGGAGAAGGTGGTAGCTAATCAGCTGTGTGACTTTCTCCATGACAACAGTTTATTTGAGGAGTTTCAGTCAGGATTTAGAGTCCACCATAGCACTGAGACTGCACTAGTTAAAGTTACAAACGATCTACTTCTAGCCTCAGACAGGGGACTTCTCTCTGTGCTCGTCTGGTTAGATCTTAGTGCTGCTTTTGACACCATTGACCATCAGATCCTGTTGTACAGACTGGAGCATTTGCTTGGAATTACAGGGACTGCTTTGAGTTGGTTTGAATCCTACTTGTCACTAACCACCTACTTTCCTGGGAGCTCTTGAGCTCTCTTAGGCTCCTCAAGATCGTCGGTTGGCGGCCTGCCAGAACAACCCCCCCCTCCCCTCCCAACCGGATTGCTGATGGACGGTTTGCCTCCCCCCACCCCCTTGCTCTCTATCCCTCTTCCTGCATCTTATCCCATCTCTCCCCCTATCCCTTTCCAAGCCCGGCGCAGTCTAGGCCTGTGAAGACTGTTTTGTCATGAGCCGGGGATCCGGCCGAAGATTTCTGCCTTTTAATAAGACAGTTTTTTCTTACCACTGTAACTTTTGCTGCTTTGCTAAAGTGCTCATGATGGATAGGCCGGATCTTTGTAACATAACAATAAGTAAGGTCTTTTACCTGCTTTTTGTAACATAACAATAAGTAAGGTCTTTTACCTGCTTTTTGTAACATAACAATAAGTAAGGTCTTTTTACCTGCTCTTTTGTAATGTTAACAGACAAAGAGTAAGGTATTTTACCTGCTTCTTGTAAAAAACTCAAAAATGAGTTGACGCTATACAAATAAAAATTGATTGATTGATTGATAAGAAATGTTTGTTTGGAAGATTATTTCTTTGTTCTTGGCAATAAATCTTATTTTTATTTCCCTTTTAAATGATGCCACATTTGTAAGGAACCTGCATTTGTGGGATGAGCAGCAGAGCTGAGTATGTGGGTTGAAAAGTGTTGCACAGTAGAAGTTGGGCTCTTACAAACAGGTTTCTGAGATTAAGTCTCGTGGACAACACGGGACAACATGGGGTGGTGTCCAAAAGCATTTCAGTGCTGGACCAAAGTCAATTATGTGCCAGTGTTTTTGGATAATGGACTAAAAACTCTGCCGAGAGGTGAGTACTGGACAATACAGTTCTGTATTGATTCTGATGCAGCGGGAGCAACATAGATTAAGACATGTGGGAGAACTAAACCCCAGACTTCTGTTTGAGAGACGACTGACTCTACCAACTGAGCCACAGACGCCCCTTTGCGGTACAGATTAGAGCCAAGTTTGTCTCTTTGCAAAAGGATATCTAACATTTAGGGCCCAAAGCACTGAAGGACCCTAATGGAATGCAAGGAATATCGTGATTAATGGTTTTCCTTTGCACAAATTAATCGCTTATTTGGGGGCTTTAACATACATGAAAACTCACACATTTCTTAAACAATATCAGGAGTGTTGTAACACAAAGTGTGTTATTTTCAAGTGAAACTGCCTTTTTAAATGGTAACATGTTTGAATTATTATCACTCAAGTTCTACCTCTGATGAACTGTTGTTTGTACAAGCCTCTCTATGGACTACCAATATTTATTTAGCAAACACCTTTGAAAAGTCTACTTACTGGGAACACTAGTCTAGAAATGAAAAGATTACTTTATTCTCCTTTATCATTATCCTTAAAATCACTGACTTTAATGCCTCTTTGAAAGGGAATCCTTTCAGAACTAAAGCGCAGTCAGGTTTATTCCTATAAAACTTTTGGTCATTCAAGAAGATTAACAGTTTTCAGATCAAAGACAGTATAGAAAGTGGATGCAGTCAATGTCTAGTTTTCAAGTATGTAGTCATTACTTGAAGGGCAGTAAACCTGTGTTCTTTCAAATGGCCAGAAAGGCTTCATGTGATGAAATTGGATCCCAATGCCATAAAAGCTATTATTATTATCAGATTATTTGACAAAATGTTTATTTAAAAAAGTGAATAATTATCAGAAAATGTGAGTTCTAATTTGGGATCAACTTTTGACAATGACATGAATGTTAACCTAGCCTTACACAGGGTAGAACCTCGACATCAGAAAAACAAATTCATGTAAAAACCTGAAAAGAAGCCAAACATAAATCAGTTGACTGATATGATCAGGAGTTTGGTATCACCTAAATGCGCCTACAGCACGTGATCTGATTAAAGACAGTACAGAAAGGGGATGCAGTTGATGTCCAGTTTTCAAAGGGTAGTCATGAAGACGCATACTTCTACAGAATGCACTGCTGTTCTATTTGTCACAAAAAGAACACATCATTCTGGCTGTGGAAAATGAATTACTGTACCCGACATGGCTTTTGGCTAAAAAAAAATATATATATATCTGAAAGGCTGCTTGGCATAATCTCCACTATAAAAGTGAGAAAGTGTGCATGTATTGGTTTTCATTTGGTGATGAGCAACAGAAACAAATCTAGATAATCAGACAGCATGGTAACTTTTAAGAGTTGGTTACCACTCAAACAATGATTTTCAAAAATGCCAGTACAACGCTGCTGCTGTGAGGTCGAGAAAACAAACAGAAATCTTCTTGTTAAACCAGCTCAGCAGTTTAGGTCAATGTACCCAACATGATTTATAAGTTCACTCTTATCACTGAAGGCCAGAAGAAAGAGTGTTTTTGCATGTCCATCACAGCTCCTGCTTCAGATGGCTGGCTCTGTTCCCCTCCACGTCAGGCTTCTTGCCCTCTGACTTCTTCTTGGGTTTTTTCTTGCCGTTAACCTCATTTTGCGTCTTAGTTGTGTCATTGTTGTTTTTTGTGGCCTTCCCAGGGAATACCTGTCCCTCCACAGTGACATCCTGACAGCGTTCCTGGGCTGTGAGGAAATCTTTGACCTCCCAGGCCATACTGCCATCTCGCAGCATGAAGATCACCCTGTTGGAGCCCACTACAAACCTGCAGGAGGACAGGTAAATCAGGGTTCATTTTGTTGACAAAAAATACAAAAATAAGTGTTATTCTTCAACCGTTTCTCCATGACAAAGATGAGAATTTGACAAGCTTAAGAGGCATATATTTTGTTTCCTTTGAGGAGATGAAACAGGACAAAAATGTTAGTGGGCTGTAAAACATTAACAATTCATGATATTTCCCACCACTGTGCATGTGTGTGTCAGTGAAGCAGAGCGACAGAGCGAGCATGATAATAATAATAATGAGTGTTTAAGAGCAACCACTGGCCAGGCTGTGAGTGAGTTACATCTATATGATAAATTAATATTAGTAACCTTATAAGGTTAAGGCTTCCCTATGTAAATATTTATAAAAACTGCTTTTATTTTTAAATAAAAAATATCTTCTAGTAAACACTTAACATGCTTCTGTCACTCACTTTTTTCGTCAACATTATCCCGGGGCTCGTATTTCTTTAGCAAAGGGTGGCACATGACATAAGGGCTGGTATCATTTGTCTGTATTAAGTGTGTGTGCGTGTGTGTGTGTGTGTGTGTGTGTGTGTGTGTGTGTGTGTGTGTGTAACCAGAGTCTGCTTGGCCTTTAAGGTCAGGCCAGGCAGGTTTTTTTTTTACATTAAAGGAGCCGTTCAAAAATTCTATTATCAATAGCAAGAACTTGAGTTTTTAGTAATTGAGCAACTATGGCTTATAAGTGTGTTTGTGTTTGAGTTGACTGCAAGACATTTCTTCACCAGGAAAGACTACAAACTGGATACACAACAGCCTCTGCTCATCACTTTAAATGTAAAGTAGGTTTTGGAGTGGTGGCTTTAAATGTGGGATTGGGTCTGTAAACCTACCTACTACCAATGTTTTAGAGGATTGGAGAAAAACTTATTCATTGTAGTTATTGTATTTATTTACTGCAGTTAGCCTTCCTGATCAAATGACTTGTTTATACTAAACGAGCTCAGTGAGGATTGGGAGGACTACCTCTGAATATCAAAGTTGGCATTGAAGAGGCTTCCCTGCCACAGGCCTGTGATTTCCTCTGTTTCCTTCTCAGTGGGATCCTCTGACACTGTAGCAAACACCATCAGAGTCCTGCCCTTCTTGGACATCTTGAGCAGCTCTTCTGGCTTGGAGGGGTCTACCTTGGAGAAATCGATGGGAGGAGGAGACCTCTTGTGCTCTGGGAGGTCCCCTTCTTCAATGTCATCATCTTCCTGTGGGACAAAAAGGACATATTAAATATGTATGTTAGGAGAGTCAGGATGTGATGAAACACTGGGAAAATCAGTGAGTTGCTGGCTGTTCTTATTCTGCATTTTGACCTTGTAATATATCACTCTTAATTCAGTCGTGTACATTATGTGTAGAGTAAAAAGTCAATTTATTAAGTTGTACCCTTTAAGAATGGTTTGAGATGCTTTTTATTAAAAGACAGACACTTACAAAAAAGGTTTAACTATATATAACTATTTTAAGACTTTGACTTTGTTGTGTTGTACAGTAAAACAATTCATAAAACCTTTTTGGAGACTCTGCTTTTTATTCTTTCAAGCTATTTTAGTACTTTCTACTTCCTCTTACTTACACTTGCTAAACAGACAATGTATTCAGATAACAGTGATCGGACCAAATGAGACTTACTGTAAGGTTTTTTATTAACTTGACACTACTGTACTTACACACAACCATGAACTGCGTTTAATTTCTAATTTAAATGCAAAAAACACGTTGTTTCTGTGGTCACATCAACTTTATTAAATCCAAATGTGTCTCTGTTTTTGTCTTGGACTTTGAAACAGTAGTTCTGATAACATCACTTATTAACATTTAGAAATGCAGTGATGCTAGGCCTCTGCATGACGTCACTATCCACGTCTGTTTTCTTGTAATGCATTAACGTAACACAAACAGAGCCCTTTACTCACATATGTCTGCATTTTAATTGCAGACCTATTAGTTGAATACATCGTTCCTAATTCAGGAATTTATTCTCGCTATTGCCAGATAGTTTTTTCAGTTTGTACTTTTTCTGCGGACCCTGAATGCATCACCCTTGTCAGTTGTAGCTAGCTCATGTCTTCAGGCTGTTGTATTGAAATGTAGCATGCTAACGTACCTCCCATTGTTCCAGGAGCCGTGCCATATCTGCGTCATTGTAGTCTCGGATATCCTTCTTTTTCTGAGGCTTTTCTTTGCTTCCCGTAGCTGAAACAGAAAGCAGATAAGTGCAAAGTAGGAGCACTCCACATCTCCACCTGAAGTCCGACGCCATGTTGACAGATGGTGTGTGGTGATTGGCTCTGGAGTTTGCCGGTCACAAGCACAAGGCGGGGAGGGGTGTGACGTCAGAGCAGAACAGCAAATGTGAGGGAATTTCAAAATACATGTAGTTACACGAAATCATTTAAAATTCACACAGTCATTGTGACTGCTTCCACTTCCTCACTAATTGTACTTGAGCAAAAAAAAAAGAAAAAAAAAATCAAAAGATGAAATTTGTGATACTTCCAAATCTCGCGTGAGAAACGTAATATCGCCTGGACTATTATTATTATGACGTAGAATGCTGCTATGGCAACGCAAAAAAAAAACCAAAAAACGTTTCCCGTGTTAAAACTTGTTGACGCACAGGCTACAAATATTAATCAACA
Source organism: Labrus mixtus (assembly GCF_963584025.1). Lineage (NCBI taxonomy): Eukaryota > Metazoa > Chordata > Actinopteri > Labriformes > Labridae > Labrus > Labrus mixtus. The sequence goes on along the minus strand of NC_083612.1, from coordinate 35,388,758 downwards.
AATAATCAATCTTTGGTAAAAGCGGAACTAATTCCAAAGGATATTCACCTAAACATGACGGACCCAGAGGATATCCACTTGAGGTAATGAAATCATAGTTTCCTATAAATGCATATTGAAGTTGCATAGGCTAATGTTCCCGTCATGGCAGCATATTTTAAAAGTTTGGTCTATTTCATTAAATAAATATAAATAATTGTAGCCTAAAAACGTATAGGACAACTGGGAAGTGACCGCAGGGTTGTATTAAATGTTTTAATGACATAATAAAGTTATAATTCACACAGAAGATGGTCTAAGAGAAAAAAAGTCAGTCCAAAGCGTGTCATAAGGTGTTTCGGACCACAGGAACTTTTAATTGTTCTAGGGCAGGGCTATTCAATTACAAATTCAAAAGGGACAGATTTTAAAACCAGGAATTTGAAGAGGGCCGGACTTTTCGCATCATCTATCACTTCATCCAAAAAGGCCAGTATGCATCCTCTCACTGCTCTGATTCTGTGAGTGACACACGGGGAAGCTGCTGTGTTTCTCTGTTGGGCTGTGCAGGTCCGCACCAGAGTTACGTCTCTGTTCATAAGCTGGAGACAAACTGTACTTTAACGTCCCTCTCCTGTTAGTAGAGGAACAAACCCCCCAAAAAGGCTTTAGTTTCCGACATACCCCTACCCGAGGTAGAACAAAGCACAACCATATTTTTTCTAGTTTATGAAACGGATAGTTGTATAAAAATATTTTACTGCAAAATAACTTTTTTTGGATGTTTTATGCATCTTACCAAAAAACGAAAATAGGTCAAATTAGGGCTTCTCCAAAAGGGACAGCTCCAGCCTTATCACATGTATCTCTGGGAATCACAATCAGAATTTCACCAAATTTGGACAGGATGTTCGCAGATAGTTATTAGTTACAATTATTTTATCAATACCATTTTCATTTTTTGAATTTTTCACACTTAAACATACATGTAGTTTAGGCGGAAATTGAAACAAAAATTCAAAAGGTATGTATATCAAAGTCTGTCATTTTTTAAGTAAGTACACCAAACATTAAAATATGTCATTTTTATCTTCTTTAGACTGTTATCTAAACATAAAAGCAAGTTATTTGACTTTTCACTTGACCCTATGCTGTCACCAGCCCCTAACAGGGAACTAGTGCAGCCAGGATTTCAGGGTGACCTGGTACAATGTGGCCCTATGGATATGTATGTGGGAGGAGGTGGCCACAAACAATAGATTAAGACTTAACAACAAGACACAATATAATTGTATTCTGTAATATATATATAATTAAACATTTAATAGTTATTCCTAATACATTTTATCTCATATTTTTTATCTTACATATGATTTATATGATGACACTCAGAGTCAACCCACTGCTTTCAACAATATTGTCACCGATGACATTGTTTCTATTTTTACAATAATTAAAAGAATTGTCTTGACATCAGTTGTGAAATATTAATGAACTAAAAAACACTATTGATATATATAACCTTAAGTTCTTAGAAATTAAATATACTTCATATAGTCTATTTGTATATCGGCTATACAGCCTGTTGTAGTTTTTTTAATGTATTTCAGTCATATAAAGATGGTCTGTAGTCACCATATCTCCTGCTTTTAAGAAGAACCCTAGTTACTCCAGAGGATACACTGGATGAAGGGATAGTTTTTATAATACCCTAAGTATGATAAAGTGTTAAAAAAAAAAAGCTACAATAGCTATTTTTGTTGAATGATTTATCAGGCAACCAATGGAGCTGGGATACAAAACAATTCTTATGATGGCGTAAATTGTGTAAGGTAAATTAGGATAACAATCATGCAAACATGTTCATAAGAAACTTCTTTATACACTTATTTTACCTCATTATATATAATGACATTTGATTTTAAATGCTAATTTCAAAGGATGATTTCCACTTTTAGACAAAATGACTGTGAACCTGAGAGCTTAACACCATACAACTAAAAACCTTTGTGTCACACTAAGCATGTGTTTACTGATGAAAAATCTCCTTCTGCCAAGTTTGAACCGTCAAATATATCCCTAACTCTGAATCTTGGCTGTAGAAAATGACACCAACCCGCTGAAAGCAGTAACGAATGAGAATAACTTCACAGAAGAAAATATCTTCTATCTTAAGGCCTTGTTTGCTTTTGTAAACCATTTCACGATACCAGTATACGTTTAAGTGAGCTCCATAACCAACCAAAACAATCCTCCCAGGAGCTTTAAGAAAACAACTGCTGCAGAAAATAACCATCAACAAGGTCAATCAACCAAACAAAGATAACACAACCAAATCAGGACAACATAACCAAATCAAGACACCATAACTAAATTAAGACACCACAACCAAATCAAGACACCACAACCAAAGACAACACAATCAAATCAAGACAACATAACCAAAGACAACACAATCAAATCAAGACACCACAACCAAAGACAACACAATCAAATCAAGACAACATAACCAAAGACAACACAATCAAATCAAGACAACATAACCAAAGACAACACAATCAAATCAAGACAACATAACCTAATTATTATTGATGATGATGGTAATGACGATGTTTTTTGTTTGATAAACATGATTTTAAGATGGTTTCTATACTGATTGAGCTCCCAAGAACAGCTGTAAATATTGTGCTTTGCCTCTGTGCACTGCCTGTAAGCATTAGTGTCCAATCCGACTTAAAGCTGTTCATTTGCACAAGACATCGTTTTCCTCCTCTCTAGATCCTCGCTTTTGTTTTACTTACTCTCTGATGTACGTTGCTTTGGATAAAAGTCTCTGCTAAATAAATTGTAGAATTGTAGAAATGCATTCAACACAATCAAATACAGCAAAATAAAGGCAACAAAAAGTAGACAATACTGACACAATAACCACATGCAGCCAATACATCAAAATGCAAGGAAAAGGCATTACCATCTACAGGCAATCCAGCCACAGACACTAGAACATAGCTAAATGTATTTTTAAACAAAAAAGTTGTGTGTTTGCTTATATGTTGTCATTTGTCTTAGAATAGATTATATGAATGGCGAATCCGAAGGGGGCTATTATCTTTGGAGGCAGGGCAATGTTGATCAGACGCTAAATGCTCATCAGACTAAAGCCAGTGGGTGTACAATTGATTTTGATGCCTGCGTAAGGTTTTGCCATCTGCAATCTTTTCTATTGATGATCTAGTTATGGTGTCTTGATTGATTTGGTTGTGGTGTCTTGATTTAGTTGTGGTGTCATGATTTAGTTGTGGTGTCTTGATTTTGTTGTGGTGTCTTGATTTAGTTATTGTGTCTTGATTTGGTTGTGGTGTCTTGATTTGGTTGTGGTGTCTTGATTTGGTTGTGTTGTCTTTGGTTATGTTGTCTTGATTTGGTTGTGATGTATTGACTTGGTTGTGGTGTCTTGATTTGGTTGTGATGTATTGACTTGGTTGTGATGTATTGATTTGGTTGTGTTGTCTTTGGTTATGTTGTCTTGATTTGGTTGTGATGTATTGATTTGGTTGTGTTGTCTTGATTTGGTTGTGTTGTCTTTGGTTATGTTGTCTTGATTTGGTTGTGATGTATTGATTTGGTTGTGTTGTCTTTGGTTATGTTGTCTTGATTTGGTTGTGATGTATTGATTTGGTTGTGTTGTCTTTGGTTATGTTGTCTTGATTTGGTTGTGATGTATTGATTTAGTTATTGTGTCTTGATTTGGTTGTGGTGTCTTAATTTAGTTATTGTGTCTTGATTTAGTTATTGTGTCTTGATTTAGTTATTGTGTCTTGATTTAGTTGTGATGTCTTGATTTGGTTGTGGTGTCTTGATTTGGTTGTGATGTATTGACTTGGTTGTGGTGTCTTGATTTAGTTGTGATGTCTTGATTTGGTTATGTTGTCTTGATTTGGTCGTGATGTATTGATTTGGTTGTGTTGTCTTGATTTGGTCGTGATGTATTGATTTGGTTGTGATGTCTTGATTTGGTTATTGTGTCTTGATTTGGTTATGGTGTCTTGATTTGGTCGTGATGTATTGATTTGGTTGTGATGTCTTGATTTGGTTATTGTGTCTTGATTTGGTTATGTTGTCTTGATTTGGTTGTGATGTCTTGATTTGGTTGTGATGTATTGATTTGGTTGTGGTGTCTTGATTTAGTTATTGTGTCTTGATTTGGTTGTGGTGTCTTGATTTAGTTATGTCTTGATTTGGTTATTGTGTCTTGATTTGGTTATTGTGTCTTGATTTGGTTATTGTGTCTTGATTTGGTTGTGGTGTCTTGATTTAGTTATTGTGTCTTGATTTGGTTGTGGTGTCTTGATTTAGTTATGTCTTGATTTGGTTATTGTGTCTTGATTTGGTTATTGTGTCTTGATTTGGTTATTGTGTCTTGATTTGGTTGTGGTGTCTTGATTTGGTTATTGTGTCTTGATTTAGTTATTGTGTCTTGATTTGGTTGTGGTGTCTTTATTTAGTTATTGTGTCTTTATTTAGTTATTGTTAAGTCTTAATCTATTGTTTGTGGCCACCTCCTCCCACATACACATCCATAGGGCCCCATTGTACCAGGTCACCCTGAAATCCTGGCTGCACTAGTTCCCTGTTAGGGGCTGGTGACAGCATAGGGTCAAGTGAAAAGTCAAATAACTTGCTTTTATGTTTAGATAACAGTCTAAAGAAGATAAAAATGACATATTTTAATGTTTGGTGTACTTACTTAAAAAATGACAGACTTTGATATACATACCTTTTGAATTTTTGTTTCAATTTCCGCCTAAACTACATGTATGTTTAAGTGTGAAAAATTCAAAAAATGAAAATGGTATTGATAAAATAATTGTAACTAATAACTATCTGTGAACATCCTGTCCAAATTTGGTGAAATTCTGATTGTGATTCCCAGAGATACATGTGATAAGGCTAGAGCAGTCCCTTTTGGAGAAGCCCTAATTTGACCTATTTTCGTTTTTTTGGTAAGATGCATAAAACATCCAAAAAAAGTTATTTTGCAGTAAAATATTTTTATACAACTATCCGTTTCATAAACTAGAAAAAATATGGTTGTGCTTTGTTCTACCTCGGGTAGGGGTCTCTCAACTTCTAGTTGCCCAATTGTGATGCATCCGAATGTTATATTATTTAATTACTACAAAGCACTCGTTGCAACATTGGTTTTGTGTTTGGAGTTGTTAGTAAAACAAATAAATACTTTGCAGCCCAGGCACGTTTAAACCGGCGGTTTTTCACTGTATATTTTTCTTTAAATTATTTGGAAAGGCATGGTCTGAATGTTTTGAATACCACTACTTCCGCGAATGTCCGTTCTGATCAGTACGGCAAACTCTCGACACAGATATGAATGAAGTAAGATGCCTCACTTGAAAGCTAGTTACATGCCGGTATGCTGTTGAATTTTTTTTTTTTTCATTAATTGGATTCATGCTGACTGGGTCGGGGCCACTCTGAGATTGCCTGCAGGCCGCATTTGGCCCCCGGGCCGCCAATTGAATAGCCCTGTTTTAGGGACTGTTGGAACTCTCACACTTTTTTATTGATTCAGCACCACAGGAACTAAGATCTTTTTTAGTCCTAGAATCCCGTTCAGAGGAACCTTTTTTACCTCCTGCTTCAGAGGTACTCTCCCAGCAGAGGGACTTTGAGTGCCAAATGCTATTTGGATGAACACAAGATTACAATCAACCACCATTTTTTAAATCTAGCTGTAAACCTTAGCAAATAACAGTAAATGGGTGAATGACGTTACGCTCATTTTTTTGTGTCCATAAGGTTTAGTTAACTTTTAAAGGCTTAAAATGTAAAAATAAATGCACATCCTTTTTTTTTTAGTCTAAAATTTATATTTATTATAGTTTTTTAGAGAATATTTGGGGTATGTAGGCAAAAAGTGATGTAACCTCTGAAACTTTGTACCAAAGAATTAAACTTGCTTTAAAAAAGGTTAAATTTTCATATAACACCCTATGAACTAGCCTGGCATAATCTTACAATAGAACTGTTCAATAGTAAATAAAAGTGATGGAAAATCATTGTTCTTATTATTATAATTATTTTAGGGAAATTGTGTCACCCAGTCAAGTACCAAATTGTCAACATTTTGTCAATATATTCATCATATCATGTGACAAGAAATGATATCACAAAGAAGAACCCCTGATGGTCCTAACTGCTGCAGGCTAAGTTTAGCAACTCTCTTTTAAACATGAGATAATTTGACATTTTAAGGGCGTGGTCAGGTATGTCAAATGGTATGACTTCAGAAAAACATTAACAATTTATGATAATTATACAAATTTGTATTCACTTCGAAAATTAGATTTGAAATGTTCACACCAGGAAATGTGCTTACATAGCTCTCAATGATAATGCCTGTCAAATTTGATTTGAAGTGGAAATGTCAAATGGTGTAACCGGTTACACAATTTGACTTTTATGACAAGCCTTTCTGTTAGAGGCCACTTTTGTCAAATATCAGTAGTTTTTTTTATGTTGATTAAAGTGGTGATTCATCCACAACCTTATTATCAAGGGTCTAGGGTCTAAATGCCCTGGCATTTTGTAAATGTTTAGCTTCAAATTGCATATTTGTGTTCCATTTACTTACATTTATAAAGGTGCACTATGTAGTTTTGGTAGAGAAATGTGAAAGTTGGAGAAATTTACAGATTATGTGGTATATGTTCATCATAACTCTAAACACAAACTGTCCTCAGATGAAAATTTGATCCCTGTAACTGTTTGAAGATAAACTGCTACTGAAGAAGTTATGGTGGTGGGTCCGCAAGAGTGAAAGCGTAACTCTCCTGGTAGCTTTATATCTCCAAACAGTGTTCCAGGGACCCATTTTTTCCTTTGAATAAAGTTTGTGTATTCAGTTCAGAAAATATATCAAAGAATTGTTTCACTTCTCCAACTTTCAAATTTCACCACCAAATCTACACAGTGCACTTTTAAACATGTATAATCTAATGTATCCTGTAATATTGGCACCAGTAGTTGCATTTTAGATGTGTCGGCTATCAGGGGCCATGTGGTAGGTAGTATCAGCGTGTCACTACCTGGAGCTTGCTTGCCAAGTCTGGTACTATAGAAGGTGGCAATGCTGTTTGGGCTGTGATGGCCATGATGTAAAGAAGGGGAGATGTAAAGTGTTGCCTGTTGGTATGGTGGGTGTTGAGAGCTACCATGGAGGGGGGTGTCTCTAGGAAAGCTGACTGTCTAGCCTTCCGGGGAAGTTGTGGACCTAATTTGGCGAACATCTGGTGAAAGTAGGGTCCCACTTGACAGTCCCGGTGATGATCTGGTTCTTGCTACCCTTCGGTCTACAAGGTGTAATTGTGAATGCCAATGTGGTAGGGTGGTAAGTAGAGGCGTTGTCAAAACATGGCTAACTCACATACTGTAAACAGAGCCTGGGTCTGTTGAAGGTGGCAATGCTGTTTTGGTTGCAGGGGCAACTAGGATAGGATAGCCAAATCATCAATTGGGCATAGGGGCATAATTGGGGCAAGGGGTTTCTTCACTAATCTCTTATCCTTTCATTAGGGCACAAGTACCTTGAGTTTATTCCAAATACTGAAGAAATTAATTCCCCCTGAAGATTTTGGTCAGATGTTGTAATTTACTTAAGATATGAATTAATTAAGGATGCACTGATCCAATCCTGGTATTGGATGTCGGTCCCATCTTGACTAAGACAGCTAAATCAGGTATCAGTAAGAATTTGCCGATCTATGAGACCCACTTTGAGATTTCTGTTTAAATGTAAAGTGCGTTATGAATAAAATGTATTATTATTATTATTATTATTATCCAAAAGGCCGATCTATTCACTTCAGTTTTATGCTATTCTGTGTTTAAGGCAAACGTGCACACTACAGGTTTGCACTGGTATTCTGTGCACTTTGGTAGGTGGAGCAAACATAAAATGGAGGAAGCTAACAACAATTTCTTCAAGAAACAATGGCCTTTGACTGTAGAAGCAGCATGGTCAGTTGGTGTAACTGGTTTGCGTCAATTGGTGTAACCAGTATTTCTTGTAAAAAATATAATAAAATACAGGATAATTAAAGTGGAATAAAAGTAGTCCTCTATTGCAGTGAAATAACATGTTTTTTTTAACAATTTTTACATAATTTGTCAAAAATTAATTAGAAAACAAAGGTGTTTTCAGCTTTGTGTCCCGCTCAGTATTGAAAAAGGGCATAACTTATAAATTTAGAAATAATCCTAATAAAATCTATTTTCTTGTGCTATTTTAAAATGAAGTAATTACAATTATGAGTAAACTTACATATACTCTAGATGTATAAAATATAAAATATTCTTAATTTTTCAGTGGTTACACCACTTGACATTTTTAGGTCCATTTAGTCTTACCTTTTGAAAAAAATGGTGTAAATGTAATATTAAATAACACAAAACGATCATGAATACAAATCTCACATTTTAATGAACCTGATGCATGCTTTCAAATTGTGTTTTTAAAAGATTTTTGAATTGGTCATCTGAACAACCCTTATTTGTCACTGACCTAAATAACAGTTGGTAAAAGCTATTAAAATCATAAAAAGGAACAAAAAAACAGTCGGACAAATGGACCGACAACGAAGTTTGGGCATTGTTGAGTGATTAGGCGGCAACAAGGAAATACGATGGGACTTTTGCCTCAAAGGCCTCATTTAAGCTTGCATTTCTACAAGTTCAAATTCAGGCATATTTGTTACGTTAGACATTTCTGCAGCAGTCTATCGCGTCCTTACAGTCATCCAAAGTGGTTAGCTAATACTCCTAGTGGCTAATATAATCAGAAGAAAAACACCGCTATCATCTCTTTTGGTCTGGGAACTCCCTCTGACCGTTTATTCTGCGCATGCTCACATTACCTCTTAACAGTGCACGCAGGCACGCATGCTCTAATAATGACGTCACTGGGTGGGCTATTTAACATGGCTTTGCACTTACATTCAGTAATATGCTTAACAATATTCATGAACCCAATTACACACAACAAACACTCAGTTCCTGCCACATATTTTCAGCTGTGTTGTGTAAGTGACTTTTTTTTATAAACAGACTGCTCTAGCTCTTTTCTAAACTTTTGACCACTGAAAGGGTCACATTCATTCCCCCAATTACACACATCCGTACAATGAAGGCAAAGAGTTCTTTAAAATCTGCCCTACAGTACAAACCGTATCACATTCAAACAAAGATGGCGTTGGGGGCCTTCTCCATTCTTTATAATCTTACTTTGTCTTAGGGATCAATGTAAAAAGAAGTGTACAGTTAAACATTCAAGGAATTTGACCTGGTGTTTTGGTGCAAAACAATTAAAAAAGAAAATAAAGCAAAAATAGCAAGAATTTAACTTAAATTAAGATTAAAAATACAATTACAAATATATAAAATAGAGTATAAGAATATTGAAACATGAAATGTACAGCAGGTGCAATGAAGGAGTTGTGCAGTTGGCAGTTATGAACCCATCATTCAGAAGAACTGTATTAACTTTAATCTCTTTAACAAAATGATCAAACATGGTCATCATCACTGTATTTTAAGTTTGTTTTTAGTCTTTAAGAGGCAATTTATTGTAAAATATCCTTTTCATATTCACATTCCAAATGATATATTTCTACACTTCTGATTTCATATTTAATTTATTCCCATGATTTTCAGAAAATTTGTCAAATAATTTTTTAAGGGAAATTTTCAAAATTGTTATTTATGCAAAAGTTGTTTGTTAAATGTCCAATTATTTTGATTATGTCTAATTGTGTGCACAGTAAGGTTTCTTGATACCTTTTCTTCTGTTCATTTTCTCCTACTTTATTTTTGCTTCCAGTTTACCATCTGAAAAATCGGATGAGGAAGCAGTTCAAGACAGTCCAGTTCAAGATGAAAAAGAAGGAGGAGAGACTTTGAACCACTTCATGAACACACTGCGAACCAGCTGGCAAGTCATTTGAATGTCGTTTTAACAGTGCTTCTACTAATTGTAATCATTGTCACTGTCACTGTGAGCAATAATAGCAAGCAGTTACAAAAAGAAAACAATCACATAAGGATGCTTCTAAAATCCACTCATCAAAATGTAACCTCTATGAGAAGTGACGGTGGCCAATGGAAGCTGTTGTACAACTCCACCTTGTTTTGCACTGATAACACAAATTTGAGCCTGCTCCTAAACGAGTCAATTCATGAAAAGATGGAGCTGAGCCGATTGCTGAAAGACATAATTCAAGAAAAGACACAGCTGAGGCTGCAGCTAAACGACACAATACAAAAAAAGATGAAGCTCAGCCTGCTCCTGAACAAAACGATGCAAGAGAAGACACAACTAAATCTGCAGCTAAAAGACACAATGAAAGAAAAGACACAGTTGAGCCAGCTTCTGAAACACACAATTGAAGAAAATACACAGCTGAGTCTACTCTTGAATGACACAACAAAAGGAGACACTCAGCTGAACCTTCTCCTGAGCAAAATAATTCAAGAAAGGACTAGGCTGAGAGTGATCCTGAAAGACACAATTCAAGAAAACACAAATCTAAACCTGAGTTTGAAGGGCATAATTCGAGAAAAAACGTAACTAAGCATGCTGCTGAAGGACACAACAAAGGAAAATACACAACTGAACCTGCTCCTTAATGACACAATTATAGAAAAGACACAACAGAGCCTGCTCCTGAACAACACAATTATAGAAAAGACACAGCTGAGCCTGCTCCTGAACAACACAACAAAAGAAAAGACGCAGCTAAGTCTACAGCTAAAAGACACAACAAAAGAAAAGACACAGCTGAGCCAGCTTCTGAAACACACAATTGAAGAAAATACACAGCTGAGTCTACTCTTGAATGACACAACAAAAGAAAAGACGCAGCTAAGCCTGCTCCTGAACGACACAACAAAAGAGAAGACGCAGCTGAGCCTGCTCCTGAACGACACAACAAAAGAGAAGACGCAGCTAAGCCTGCTCCTGAATGACACAACAAAAGAAAAGACACAGCTAAGCCTGCTCCTGAATGACACAACAAAAGAAAAGACACAGCTAAGCCTGCTCCTGAAAAACACAACAAAATAAAACACGCAGCTAAGTCTACAGCTAAAAGACACAACAAAAGAGAAGACGCAGCTGAGCCTGCTCCTGAACGACACAACAAAAGAGAAAACGCAGCTAAGCCTGATCCTGAACGACACAACAAAAGAAAAGACGCAGCTAAGCCTGCTCCTGAACAACACAACAAAAGAGAAGACACAGCTAAGCCTGCTCCTGAACAACACAACAAAGGAAAAGACACAGCTGAGCCTGCTCCTTAATGACACAATTATAGAAAAGACACAGCTAAGCCTGCTCCTGAACAACACAACATAAGAAAATACACAACTAAGCCTGCTCCTGAACGACACAACAAAAGAAAAGACACAGCTAAGCCTACTCCTGAACAACACAACAAAAGAAAAGACGCAGCTAAGTCTACAGCTAAAAGACACAACAAAAGAAAAGAGACAGCTGAGCCAGCTTCTGAAACACACAATTGAAGAAAATACACAGCTGAGTCTACTCTTGAATGACACAACAAAAGAAAAGACACAGCTAAGCCTGCTCCTGAACAACACAACAAAAGAAAAGACACAGCTCAGCCTGCTCCTGAACGACACAACAAAAGAAAAGACACAGCTAAGCCTGCTCCTGAACGACACAACAAAAGAAAAGACACAGCTAAGCCTGCTCCTGAACGACACAACAAAAGAAAAGACACAGCTAAGCCTGCTCCTGAACAACACAACAAAAGAAAAGACGCAGCTAAGTCTACAGCTAAAAGACACAACAAAAGAAAAGAGACAGCTGAGCCAGCTTCTGAAACACACAATTGAAGAAAATACACAGCTGAGTCTACTCTTGAATGACACAACAAAAGAAAAGACACAGCTAAGCCTGCTCCTGAACAACACAACAAAAGAAAAGACACAGCTCAGCCTGCTCCTGAACGACACAACAAAAGAAAAGACACAGCTAAGCCTGCTCCTGAACGACACAACAAAAGAAAAGACACAGCTAAGCCTGCTCCTGAACGACACAACAAAAGAAAAGACACAGCTAAGCCTGCTCCTGAACAACACAACAAAAGAAAACATGCAGCTAAGTCTACAGCTAAAAGACACAACAAAAGAGAAGACGCAGCTGAGCCTGCTCCTGAACGACACAACAAAAGAGAAGACGCAGCTAAGCCTGCTCCTGAATGACACAACAAAAGAAAAGACACAGCTAAGCCTGCTCCTGAACGACACAACAAAATAAAAGACACAGCTAAGCCTGCTCCTGAACAACACAACAAAATAAAACACGCCGCTAAGTCTACAGCTAAAAGACACAACAAAAGAGAAGACGCAGCTGAGCCTGCTCCTGAACGACACAACAAAAGAGAAAACGCAGCTAAGCCTGATCCTGAACGACACAACAAAAGAAAAGACGCAGCTAAGCCTGCTCCTGAACAACACAACAAAAGAGAAGACACAGCTAAGCCTGCTCCTGAACAACACAACAAAGGAAAAGACACAGCTGAGCCTGCTCCTTAATGACACAATTATAGAAAAGACACAGCTAAGCCTGCTCCTGAACAACACAACAAAAGAAAATACACAACTAAGCCTGCTCCTGAACGACACAACAAAAGAAAAGACACAGCTAAGCCTGCTCCTGAACAACACAACAAAAGAAAAGACGCAGCTAAGTCTACAGCTAAAAGACACAACAAAAGAAAAGACACAGCTGAGCCAGCTTCTGAAACACACAATTGAAGAAAATTCACAGCTGAGTCTACTCTTGAATGACACAACAAAAGAAAAGATGCAGATAAGCCTGCTCCTGAACAACACAACGAAAGAAAAGACACAGCTAAGCCTGCTCCTGAACAACACAACAAAAGAAAAGACACAGCTAAGCCTGCTCCTGAATGACACAACAAAAGAAAAGACACAGCTAAGCCTGCTCCTGAACAACACAACAAAAGAAAAGATGCAGCTAAGCCTGCTCCTGAACAACACAACAAAAGAAAAGACGCAGCTAAGCCTGCTCCTGAATGACACAACAAACGAAAAGACGCAGCTAAGCCTGCTCCTGAACGACACAACAAAAGAAAAGACACAACTAAGCCTGCTCCTGAATGACACAACAAAAGAAAAGACACAGCTAAGCCTGCTCCTGAACAACACAATAAAAGAAAAGACGCAGCTGAGCCAGCTTCTGAAACACACAATTGAAGAAAATACAACAAAAGGAGACACTCAGCTGAACCTTCTCCTGAGCGAAACAATTCAAGAAAGGACTAGGCCGAGAGTGCTCCTGAAAGACACAATTCAAGAAAACACAAATCTAAACCTGAGTTTGAAGGGCATAATTCGAGAGAAAACACAATTAAGCATGCTGCTGCAGGACACAATAAAGGAAAATACACAAGTGAGCCTGCTCCTTAATGACACAATTACAGAAAAGACACAACAGAGCCTGCTCCTTAATGACACAATTATAGAAAAGACACAGCTGAGCCTGCTCCTGAACAACACAATTATAGAAAAGACGCAGCTGAGCCTGCTCCTGAATGACACAACAAAAGAGAAGACGCAGCTAAGCCTGCTCCTGAACGACACAACAAAAGAAAAGACGCAGCTAAGCCTGCTCCTGAACAACACAACAAAAGAAAACATGCAGCTAAGTCTACAGCTAAAAGACACAACAAAAGAGAAGACGCAGCTGAGCCTGCTCCTGAACGACACAACAAAAGAGAAGACGCAGCTAAGCCTGCTCCTGAACAACACAATAAAAGAAAAGACGCAGCTGAGCCAGCTTCTGAAACACACAATTGAAGAAAATACAACAAAAGGAGACACTCAGCTGAACCTTCTCCTGAGCGAAACAATTCAAGAAAGGACTAGGCCGAGAGTGCTCCTGAAAGACACAATTCAAGAAAACACAAATCTAAACCTGAGTTTGAAGGGCATAATTCGAGAGAAAACGCAATTAAGCATGCTGCTGAAGGACACAATAAAGGAAAATACACAAGTGAGCCTGCTCCTTAATGACACAATTATAGAAAAGACACAACAGAGCCTGCTCCTTAATGACACAATTATAGAAAAGACACAGCTGAGCCTGCTCCTGAACAACACAATTATAGAAAAGACGCAGCTGAGCCTGCTCCTGAATGACACAACAAAAGAGAAGACGCAGCTAAGCCTGCTCCTGAACGACACAACAAAAGAAAAGACGCAGCTAAGCCTGCTCCTGAACAACACAACAAAAGAAAACATGCAGCTAAGTCTACAGCTAAAAGACACAACAAAAGAGAAGACGCAGCTGAGCCTGCTCCTGAACGACACAACAAAAGAGAAGACGCAGCTAAGCCTGCTCCTGAACAACACAACAAAAGAGAAGACGCAGCTAAGCCTGCTCCTGAACGACACAACAAAAGAAAAGACGCAGCTAAGCCTGCTCCTGAACAACACAACAAAAGAAAAGACGCAGCTGAGCCAGCTTCTGAAACACACAATTGAAGAAAATACACAGCTGAGTCTACTCTTGAATGACACAACAAAAGGAGACACTCAGCTGAACCTTCTCCTGAGCGAAACAATTAAAGAAAGGACTAGGCTGAGAGTGCTCCTTAATGACACAATTATAGAAAAGACACAACTGAGCCTGCTCCTGAACAACACAATTATAGAAAAGACACAGCTGAGCCTGCTACTGAGCAACACAATTATAGAAAAGACGCAGATAAGCCTGCTCCTGAACAACACAATTATAGAAAAGACACAGCTAAGCCTGCTCCTGAACGACACAACAAAAGAAAAGACGCAGCTAAGCCTGCTCCTGAACGACACAACAAAAGAAAAGACACAGCTAAGCCTGCTCCTGAACAACACAACAAAAGAAAAGACACAGCTAAGCCTGCTCCTGAACAACACAATTATAGTAAAGACGCAGCTAAGCTTGCTCTTGAACAACACAATTATAGAAAAGACACAGCTGAGCCTGCTCCTGAACAACACAATTATAGAAAAGATGCAGCTGAGCCTGCTCCTGAATGACACAACAAAAGAGAAGACGCAGCTAAGCCTGCTCCTGAACGACACAACAAAAGAAAAGACGCAGCTAAGCCTGCTCCTGAACAACACAACAAAAGAAAACACGCAGCTAAGTCTACAGCTAAAAGACACAACAAAAGAGAAGACGCAGCTGAGCCTGCTCCTGAACGACACAACAAAAGAGAAGACGCAGCTAAGCCTGCTCTTGAACGACACAACAAAAGAAAAGACGCAGCTAAGCCTGCTCCTGAACAACACAACAAAAGAAAATACGCAGCTGAGCCAGCTTCTGAAACACACAATTGAAGAAAATACACAGCTGAGTCTACTCTTGAATGACACAACAAAAGGAGACACTCAGCTGAACCTTCTCCTGAGCGAAACAATTCAAGAATGGAGTAGGCTGAGAGTGCTCCTTAATGACACAATTATAGAAAAGACACAACTGAGCCTGCTCCTGAACAACACAATTATAGAAAAGACACAGCTGAGCCTGCTCCTGAGCAACACAATTATAGAAAAGACGCAGCTAAGCCTGCTCCTGAACAACACAATTATAGAAAAGACACAGCTAAGCCTGCTCCTGCACGACACACAACAAAAGAAAAGACGCAGCTAAGACTGCTCCTGAACGACACAACAAAAGAAAAGACACAGCTAAGCCTGCTCCTGAACAACACAACAAAAGAAAAGATGCAGCTAAGCCTGCTCCTGAACAACACAACAAAAGAAAAGACACAGCTAAGCCTGCTCCTGAACAACACAATTATAGGAAAGACGCAGCTAAGCCTGCTCTTGAACAACACAATTATAGAAAAGACACAGCTGAGCCTGCTCCTGAACAACACAATTATAGAAAAGACGCAGCTGAGCCTGCTCCTGAATGACACAACAAAAGAGAAGACGCAGCTAAGCCTGCTCCTGAACGACACAACAAAAGAAAAGACGCAGCTAAGCCTGCTCCTGAACAACACAACAAAAGAAAACATGCAGCTAAGTCTACAGCTAAAAGACACAACAAAAGAGAAGACGCAGCTGAGCCTGCTCCTGAACGACACAACAAAAGAGAAGACGCAGCTAAGCCTGCTCTTGAACGACACAACAAAAGAAAAGACGCAGCTAAGCCTGCTCCTGAACAACACAACAAAAGAAAAGACGCAGCTGAGCCAGCTTCTGAAACACACAATTGAAGAAAATACACAGCTGAGTCTACTCTTGAATGACACAACAAAAGGAGACACTCAGCTGAACCTTCTCCTGAGCGAAACAATTCAAGAAAGGACTAGGCTGAGAGTGCTCCTTAATGACACAATTATAGAAAAGACACAACTGAGCCTGCTCCTGAACAACACAATTATAGAAAAGACACAGCTGAGCCTGCTCCTGAGCAACACAATTATAGAAAAGACGCAGCTAAGCCTGCTCCTGAACAACACAATTATAGAAAAGACACAGCTAAGCCTGCTCCTGAACGACACAACAAAAGAAAAGACGCAGCTAAGCCTGCTCCTGAACGACACAACAAAAGAAAAGACACAGCTCAGCCTGCTCCTGAACAACACAACAAAAGAAAAGATGCAGCTAAGCCTGCTCCTGAACAACACAACAAAAGAAAAGACACAGCTAAGCCTGCTCCTGAACAACACAATTATAGGAAAGACGCAGCTAAGCTTGCTCCTGAACAACACAATTATAGAAAAGACACAGCTGAGCCTTCTCCTGAATGACACAGTTATAGAAAAGACACAGCTGAGCCTGCTCCTGAACGACACAACAAAAGAAAAGATGCAGCTGAGCCTGCTCCTGAACAACACAACAAAAGAAAAGACACAGCTAAGCCTGCTCCTGAACAACACAATTATAGAAAAGACACAACTGAGCCTGCTCTTGAACAACACAACAAAAGAAAAGACGCAGCTGAGCCTGCTCCTGAACGACACAACAAAAGAAAAGACGCAGCTGAGCCTGCTCCTGAACAACACAACAAAAGAAAAGACGCAGCTGAGCCTGCTCCTGAACGACACAACAAAAGAAAAGACGCAGCTGAGCCTGCTCCTGAACGACACAACAAAAGAAAAGACGCAGCTGAGCCTGCTCCTGAACAACACAACAAAAGAAAAGACGCAGCTGAGCCTGCTCCTGAACAACACAACAAAAGAAAAGACACAGCTAAGCCTGCTCCTGAACAACACAATTATAGAAAAGACACAACTGAGCCTGCTCCTGAACAACACAACAAAAGAAAAGACGCAGCTGAGCCTGCTCCTGAACGACACAACAAAAGAAAAGACGCAGCTGAGCCTGCTCCTGAACAACACAACAAAAGAAAAGACGCAGCTGAGCCTGCTCCTGAACGACACAACAAAAGAAAAGACACAGCTGAGCCTGCTTCTGAATGACACAATTCAAGTAAAAACACAGTTGCAGGTGGAGAACAAAGAGTTGAGGATATTTCTTAATTTAACCCAGCAAAACCGCATCTTTTTAAAAGAAGAGAACAGACGGTTTCAAGAGCTTTTAAGCTTTGAACAGAATACTTCAATGCAGCTGAAAGCAAAAAATCAGCAAAAGCATGCACTCCTGTTCTCAGACAGATTCTCCTTCCTCTGGAGATTATGCAACAAAAGTACGCTGAAGTGTTCACGCTGCCTTCCTGGCTGGACTGAGCATGCTTCACGCTGTTTCTTTCTATCTCCAATACAAAGAAGTTGGGAAAATGCTCGTAGAGAGTGTTTTTCTGAAAATGGTGACCTGGCTGTTGTTTTGAATGAAGCAGACCAGGCATTCCTTACCACTCTGACTTATCAGTTTGTAAAGCAGAACCCTCAAGTTGATTTTTACTCAGCATGGATCGGGCTGCAGGACATGGTGCGGGAAGGCAGATACTGGTGGGTCAATGGTAATGAATTGAACTCCAAAGTTGTATACTGGAGGCATCTGGAGCCAAATAACGCTATAGCCTCCTGGGACATAGAACAATCAGGTCAGGACTGTGTTGCCATAGTCCCACCGCGTGACATTGGGGTTAAGGATTGGTTGAAGTCTTGGGATGACATTGTCTGTGTTGGCAATCGGCACTACATATGTGAGACCCAAGCACTCATTTTGGACTGACTGAAAGACTTTGATTGATGTCACTTTACTTGTGACTCAAAGAGATCTGAGCTTATGTATATATGTGTAAATAAGTGTCTAAATAAATTAATTGTTTTTTTACTAATAATGTACTGTTATCAATATGTTAATGTTGCCTAACTAAATCTAGTGAAATATGAATGTGAATAAATCTAATAAATATTACTATGAAAACCAAATTCCTGTGGAACTTTGAAAGTCATATAACAAAGTACAATTCCCGGAAATCCAGCTTGATTTTTCCAAATGTTTCATAAGAATTTTAGTTGAACTAAGAAACATCAAAAGATAAAGTTGGATTTACCCCTGCTGAAGACAGAAAACGGATTGTTACAGATATAGGATTTTATCTCTGAATATGCTCTGAGGTCGTTTTATTAACACGCTAATTGAAATAAAGGTTGAACCTTTGGAAAGTTCTTTAGTTTGGGTCTGCAGATATGGAAAATGATTCTGGTCAGAGAATCAGGACAGGAGAGAGGATTCACAGCTCAAGGGTTTTATTCCGTGACAGACACGTAGATTTACATAGGCCACTTCGAACAAAGGAGATTGGCATATCTTGTGTCTCGTGTCTCATTTGTGGTTCCGTGTAGTTATGAGGATCAATCTACGTTTCTTCGTGTGTGTGTGTGTGTGTGTGTGTGTGTGTGTGTGTGTGTGTGTGTGTGTGTGTGTGTGTGTGGTTCTAAAGGAAAGAAGGAAAAAATATATATATGTCCCTTTTGCAATAACAATCAATCTTGAAAATGTATCAAAGAAAAACTCGATGCAATTTAACTGGAATAGAATGAAGATAATAACTTTAGTAAGTACATATATGAAACTAGATCAAATAAATATGAACAAACTTACTCTTAACTCTGCATTAACGCACAAACATATAACTTAAATGTCCAGGCTCGTTCCGTCTGAGCAGGCTCGTTAACTCTAGTCAGGCTTTCTCACACAGCCGCCCCCAAATGTCGTAACTGGACATTTGAACATGTCGAGAAAGACTCTTACCCTTGCTGGCTATCGTCTGTAAGTTTTTGGTACCACCTGCTCTTTGAGGATTGCTTGGAGGGCTGTCTTTACTGACTTCACTTCTCTCTCCCAAGTACCACCAAAATGAGGGGCACTTGGTGGATTGAATCGGAAAAGTATCTGTTGCTCAGCAAGCTGTTGCTGGAGGTTAGGCTCCATGGATGTGAAAGCCTCCTTGATTTCTCTAGCACCACCCACAAAGTTTGTGCCATTATCACACAGGATTTCGTAGGGCTTACCGCGACAAGAAATAAATCTACGTAGAGACATCAGAAAGGCATCACTGTCCAAGCTCTCCCAGAGGTCCAAATGACAACGGGTTGTCATACATTTGTAGACAATCCCCCACCACTTCTCGTGCCGTCTCTCTATTCTCACAGTGAATGGCCCAAAGCAGTCCACTCCCGTTGAGTAGAACGGTGGCTTGAAGAGGCGAAGACGAGAGGGGGAGGTCTGCCATTTTTTGGAATTTCAGGTTTAGCCCGCCACCGACGACACTCTTGGCAGGAATGTTGGTGCTTACGAATTGCTTCTCTACCACGTAAGATCCAATATTTACGGCGAAGTTCTGCCAGGACCCTCTCTGGCCCGCGTGGGCAAGCTTCTGGTCATAGTCAGCTATCAGTAGCTTGGTTATTGGGTGCTTAGAATCCAAAACGATAGGATGAATGCTACCCAACTCCAAATTCTCTGCTCGTCTCAGTCGGCCACCTACACGTAAGAGACCTGTAGCTCCATCGTATTCAGGTGCAAGTGAAACAAGTCGACTGTCGGTTGGTATAGACTTGTTGTCTTTGAGGGCCTGCACCTCATCAGGGAAAGATTCCAATTGTGCCTGGACCAGTACCAATTTCTCTGCAGTGATGTAATCCCCAGCATTGACAACAATGTCACTTGTGGGATGGGCCGCCCCGTGAAGGACCTCAGCTGTAGCATGAACACGCTCCTTCCAGGTAGTAAACTTGCTAGCCGAGGGAATGGAAGGTCCTGGATTGACTGACACAGTGGCAACTATGGTGGCCTTCTTGAGCTCAGCTTTCTCAGGCTCTAAGTCTCCAGATGGCATGACAGGCCATTTGTCAGTTGACTCATAGAGGAAGTCAGGGCCGCGCAGCCACCTGTGTGGTCTGGCGATGGTCTCCAAGGTCAACCCATGGGTGATGTCATCTGCCGAATTCTTGACTGACTCGACGTATCTCCAACAGTTAACATCGGTCAAGGTTTGTAATTCTGAGACACGTGTTCCCACAAACACCTTGTACCTGCAGGATTCTGAATGGAGCCAATGGAGGACAGTTGTTGAATCTGACCACAGTATTACTTGTTGAATTGGCACTGTGAGCTCTTTGTGGAGAAGATGGGCAAGCTGAGCTCCAGTAAGCCCAGCACACAGCTCCAAACGAGGCATGGACAGCTGCTTCCTGGGTGCAACTCTGGATCTTGCCAGGACAAATGACACATTTATTTCGCCATGTTTGCCCACAGTCCGCATGTATGCAACAGAGCCATATGCCCTCTCTGAGGCATCACAGAATATGTGAAGTTCCCTGGCTTCTTCAGACATGTCGGATGATGGAGGAATGTAGGTGCGTGGGATCTCAAGATGAGAAAGAGCAGGAAGCTCTTGCTCCCAAGATAACCATTGTTCTAGCAGAATTGGTTGTTCAATGTGGTCATCCCATCTAATGTTCTCCTTCCACAAATCCTGAATGAGGACCTTGGCTCGGGTTGTGAATGGTATTATGATCCCGAGTGGGTCAAACTGAGAGGCGAGAACCTTGTAGATGTATCTCAGCGTAGGCTCAGCAGTCTGTAGGGATCTGTGTTTGTAGCCAATGGTGTCGCGGATGCAGTTCCACTGCAGACCAAGAGTGGGCTCCTGTATGTCTGTGCTGCATTTGGAGAGCCACAGCTCACTGCTTTCAGAACGAGCATCAGAGGGGAGATGTTCGATGACTGCTGGGTCATTACTCGCCCACTGGCGGATCTCGAAGCCACCTGAACGCAGAAACTGGCGGAGTCCATCCAACATAGCCTTTGTTTCCTTTTTGCTGCGTGTGCTGTGAAGGCAGTTGTCTACATAGAATGACTGCTCTACTGCCTCTACCAGTTCAGGATTGTTGCTCCCGTTCTCCTGGGAGTGGCGCTGCATGGCATATATGGCGCAACAGGGGCTGCAAGTTGTCCCAAAGGGCAACACCTGCCACTCATATATTTCTGGCTCTGAATCTCGCTGCATATCCCTCCAGATAAATCTCAGCACATGCTTATCAGCTGGTAGTAGGCGGATCTGGTGGAACATGCCTTTGATGTCTCCACTGATTGCCACTGGATGCTCCCTGAATCTCAAAAGGACTCCGAGCAATGATGGTCCAAGTTGGGGCCCTGGGAGGAGCAAATCATTCAAGGACTGTCCCTGATGCTGAAAGGAGCAGTTAAACACTATCCTGTACTTTCCGTTGTGTCTCACCATATGGTGGGGAACAAACCAGGATTCGGTGGACTGAGTTGCTTCCTCTGGAGAAATCTTTGCCACATATCTAGCTTGCTGGAGTTTCTGGATCTCCTTGCAGTACTTGTCAGCACGGACAGGGTCCTTCCACAGTTTGCGCTCCATGTTTCGCAAGCTGGGTACCACGGCCTCCTTGGGTGCCTTCAGTAGGAATGATGGCGTGCGTTGTATCAGAGGTGTAGCATATCGCTGAATGCCCTCAACCTGTACTCTGATTGTGGAGGCCTGGAGCTGGACAATGGCCTGTTGATCCTGTTTTGAGCGTTCAACAGTCTTTTCACTTATGAATGGAAGGGTGTCCACCTGCCAGAGGCGTTCTACATGATGATAAAGCTCATGTAGTTGTGGCATGGTGGAGATGTGGAAACACTGAGACACTTGGAGTTGTGCTGGTATATTAGTAGTTGGACCCTGAAGCGCCCAACCAAGTCTGGTGCAGGCAGCAGTGGGCCCACCAATAGGTCCTTCCTTCACTGGTCGGATCGAGGTGAGCAGATGAGGCAGGTCCGAGCCGATGAGGAGGAGTGGCTTAGCCTTTTCTATTGGAGGGAGTGGCAGACCCTTCAAATGTGGATACTGCTTCTGTAAGGCTCCAATAGGGTATGAGTGATCAGCGAGACACAGACCCTCAGCAGTGAATGCATTTGTGACCTTGTACCTCTTTCCTGGCTTGAACAATGGGGATATGTCAAAGGAAACTGAAGCTCCCTGGAGAATCTCCACATCTTGACGAACGGTCCGCAAGGTTAGGGTCTCAGGTGACCGCTTGAGGTTCAGCTGCTGGACAGCTTGGGGAAGGACAATAGTCCGTTCAGAGCCGTCATCGAGCACAGCATATGTCTCCATGGCAAGTCCTCCATTGTGCAGGATGACCTTTACCACCTTGAGCATTACCTTCCTTGAGCGGTTTGGTCGGTCCAAATAGATGGAAGTAGGAGCTGGTACGCTGACCATTAACACTGACTCTTGATGGTCTTGAATGACATCATGAACCAGTAAGGTGCAGCTCTTTGCAAATCCTACATGGCCTCTTGAGGGTGCAGGCATCAGGTGAGTGACTCCGTCCACATTTCCAACACCGTTTCCCATCCTTTATCCATCTCAACATCTGGCTGTGGCTGAGTCTTGTACTCAGTGCAAGAGTTAAGGAAACTTGTTGTTACTTGTTGTCACAATAAGGGCAGTAAGGTACTGGTTTTACCTTTGGCTTGACCGAGACAGGGTCTCTTGCGCTTGCAGGGTCATCCTTACTGAAGAAAATGGACGTTGGTTTCTCTTTGGAACGTGTGGGCCCTTGCTCCCTCTTTGGCCCTTTAGGTGTTTCAATCTGATACAGGGCTGCAGCCCGACTGGCTATCCGCTTTGCTTGGGATTTTAGATTAAGCCAATTCGCTAAATCAGGCAGAGTGTATGTTAGGTCAGTTCCAGTCCGAAGAATGCCACGATTGATGCAATACTCAACGAATCCGTCTCTGTAGCTTGGTGGTAATTTGCTCAGAAGCCGGTCAACATGTGAACCGCAACAGAGTTCATAACCGTTCTGCCCCTCCAGTGTTCGTAACATACCTACGAGTGAATGGACAGACAGAGCAAAGGAGTCAAATGCTTCTGCATCACCCATCCTCATTGCAGGAGTGTTCAAGATAGCCCCAAGTTCACTCTGAACTAGTTGCCTGGGCTGACCATACTTCTCCTGCAATGCCTGGAGTGCTGCAGTGTATGGCCTCGGATCGTGCATGTAAGCTTTGGCCAGCCGTAGGGCACCAGACAGCTTCAGGTGGTCTAATAGCACCTGGAACTTGTACTGTTCACTCAGATGTTGATGAGGGCTCAGTAGGTTGTCCAGTGCCATCTTGAGTAGGGCGAAGTCACTCTCCCAGCCGCTGTCAAACACTGGAAAAGAGGGTCTTGGGATGCCATAGCTAGAAGCTATCAAAAGTTCCATCCCTGGAAGCGTGGCGTAAGCTGGTGCAGGTTGGTAAGGCATGTTCGGGGGAGGTACAGCATGAGGAGTACCTGCGTATGTGGACCTCGAAGGAGGATGGTCAGGCGAAGGCTGCACCCGGATCACGCGTTGCAGGTGGCAGCACAGACGAATGCTGGAAGAGACCTGGTACCGGTGCTGGAGGAGGTCGTTTAGGGCGTTGCCGAACATCAGAGGTGGGAGCTGTTGTAGACTGAGAACCTGCTAAGGGAAAAGTCTGTCTTGCTCCGTAGGGGGCAATGACTGGATAAGGCTCTGTCTTCAAGGCTCGCATAGATTCTGACGTTGGCAATGCAATGGTTTGAAAATCTGTGGGTTGGCCAGTAACTGGCATGTTGGATTGAGAGGTCGCAGATGCTGCAGCGTTTGTCTGAGGTGCAATCAATGGTCGAAAGGCAGGAGTAGATGTCAGACCAAGAGCTGGTGGTCTGGTTGACTGGTCATGAGTTGAGGGGAAAACAGCTGCTCCATCCGCTGGTAAAACATGTGGCGAAGGATTATCGCCTGCAGTGTTTGTCACATCAGGGGCCTCAAGGTTGTCCTCTAATACCATAGAAGAGACTAGTTTTGCGAGCTTCCATTCATTCTCAGCTTTAATGAGGCGACGGTTTCTGTCTAGCCGTTTGACCAGAGCCTCACAAGCCCGTGCTGCTTCCTCTTGAATACATTGGGCCTCTCTGGCCTTAGCATCCAGCTCTCTGCATTGTATATCTGCATTGATATTGTCCTCTATTTGAAATCTTATTTCCTCAAGCTGCAAAGCTTTCATCCTCTCTTCTAATTGAGCTGCTTGTACGTTGGAAAGAGATGGTACAGGGTGGTTTACAACAGATGATGCAGTGTGACACCTGCTTGATTGACTGCTGAAATGGCTTTCACTGGTAGATGAAGATATCCTTGCTTTACCACTACTATGGCTCTGTGGGCGAGTAGGAGGCTGAACAGGCTGATCCTCATTGTGGCGATATCCAACTTCATAATCAGCAAGGTGGGAAGGAAGACGATGAGTCCTGTGTGGACGCCCTGTGCTCTCCGGTACATCTGCAGCTGTATCCATATCGTCTGGTAAACCCAAATCCGGCTTGAAGGACCATGAAATAAAGGTTGAACCTTTGGAAAGTTCTTTAGTTTGGGTCGGCAGATATGGAAAATGATTCCGGTCAGAGAATCAGGACAGGATAGAGGATTCACAGCTCAAGGGTTTTATTCCGTGACAGACACGTAGATTTACATAGGCCACTTCGAACAAAGGAGATTGGCATATCTTGTGTCTTGTGTCTCATTCGTGGTTCCGTGTAGTTATGAGGATCAATCTACGTTTCTTCGTATGTGTATGTGTGTGTGTGTGTGTGTGTGTGTGTGGTTCTAAAGGAAAGAAGGAAAATATATATATATGTCCCTTTTGCAATAACAATCAATCTTGAAAATGTATCAAAGAAAAACTCGATGCAATTTAACTGGAATAGAATGAAGATAATAACTTTAGTAAGTACATATATGAAACTAGATCAAATAAATATGAACAAACTTACTCTTTTCTGCATTAACGCACAAACATATAACTTAAATGTCCAGGCTGCTCCTGCAGCTGCTCTGCTCCTCCTATACTCTGCTCTGCAGCATGTAAGCCACGTGCTTTATACGGTCCGAGCTCGTTAAGTCTGAGCAGGCTCGTTAACTCTAGTCAGGCTTTCTCGCACTAATACTGTCCTCTGATATTGCCTTTAATATGACAACAAAATCAGTTGGCAGTTGAATTAAATCTACTACTTATGATAAAGCAAAAATTCCTTGAAAATAGCATCTTTGACAAAAAATGATAGACACATTGGTATTAACAGCAAATGTATCTATTATTTTGATCTATTATACATATATGTATGTATATAATAATAATAGATGCATTTACTAACATTTATAAGATGTCATTTGTATGTCCGAATTATAGCAAAATCTTGCCATACACTGTCTTTGCCAAAGCTTAGGTGGCTTACTCATTGTTTTTTGCACAAATCAAAGACAGAAATCTTTTTTTGCCCATTGGCCTGGATTTAGCTAAAACGTGGTGAAGGTCTGGTGGAGTCTGCCTGGTGCAAGATCAATGATTGACATTAACTTACAGATTGTTTTCTTTAAAATCCTGTAAATATAGTTGCATGGTAGTCTCTCATATACTCATGACACAAACTTAAGTTTATTTATATTATGTTTTCATGTTGTCATCATCAATCGTTTGTGATTGCCCACCCGGAACTGTATTACAGTTTTTCTCAGTCGCTTTGGTACATTTCTCAGATCAGAATTGAAATTCTCAAAACTACTTGTTCAATCTTCACATCATTGTGTCACTTGTGCACATCAAAAAAGCAGTTTCTCATTTCTTTGAACAAGTTGCAAATACTTCGGTACATCCATGCAAATGATTATGTACAATTCTCTGCTGTTTCCTACTTTATCAATTGCTTATGTCATGTTGATCAAATCTGCTCCTTGCTCCCTGAGTCTCTGGATCCACTTCAGTTCGCATACAGACTGAACAGATCCACAGATGATGCTGTCTCCCAGGTACTGCACATCACCCTCACCCATCTGGACAGAAGGAAGGGGGACTATGTGAGACTGCTGTTCATTGATTTTAGTTCAGCTTTCAACACCATAGTCCCCGCCCACCTCCATTCCAAGCTGATCAACCTCAGACTTAACACCTCCCTGTGTGCTTGTATCCTGGACTTCCTGATGAACAGATCCCAGGTGGTCAGAGTGGGCAGACACACCTCCAGCCCCTGCACCCTCAACACCGGAGCACCACAGGGCTGTGTCCTCAGCCCCCTGCTCTTCACCCTGTACACACATGACTGTGTGGCCACAAGCAGCTCCAACATCATCGTGAAATTTGCAGATGACACGGTGGTTGTTGGTCGCATCAGCAACAATGATGAGCAGGCGTATACAGGGGAGGTTGGAAACCTGACACAGTGGTGCCAGGACAAC
Source organism: Labrus mixtus (assembly GCF_963584025.1). Lineage (NCBI taxonomy): Eukaryota > Metazoa > Chordata > Actinopteri > Labriformes > Labridae > Labrus > Labrus mixtus. Next base: position 35,361,990 of record NC_083612.1, on the reverse strand, counting down.
AACCTACTCCTGAACGTCAGCAAAACCAAGGAGCTGATTGTGGACTTCAGGAGAGGACAGCAGAGGGATTACACCCCACTGAGAATTGATGGGATGCTGGTGGACAGGGTGTGCAGCTTCAAGTATCTGGGGGTGCACATCTCTGAGGATTTAACATGGACAACCCACATAGACAGTCAGGTGAAGAGGGTGAGGCAGCGCCTCTATCACCTCAGACAGCTGAGGAAATTCAAAGTCTCTGTGAAGGTCCTGAAGACTTTTTATTCCGGAGCGGTGGAGGGTGTGCTGACTGGAAACATCACCCAGTGGTACGGGAACAGCACTGTACGCGACCGAAGAGCCCTGCAGAGGGTGCTGAAGTCAGCAGAGCGTACCATGGGTACAACACTCCCCACCCTCAGGAAGAAGGACATCTTCACAAGGAGGAGCACAGCCAGGGCAAAGAGGCTCATGAGTGATCCCCACCACCCAGGTAACGGATTGTTTACGTGGCTACCCTCTGGCAGGCGCCTTCGACACATCAAGGCGAACACAGAAAGACTCAGGAAGAGCTTCTTTCCTCAGGCTGTCCGGACTGTTAATTCCACTCTCCTCAGTTAAAAACAAAACAGAACTAAACAAAACAGAACTGTGATTACGTGATGCACACACACCACACATTCCAATCTGCACATTGCACTTTGACACCCTGGACACTTTACACTGTTTACATTATTCTATATTTAATATTTTGTACATTCAAATAATTATTTTTTAATTTTTACATTATATTCTATTTTACTGGACCCTGGACACTTTACACACTGACACTTTACACTGTTTACATTACTCTATATTTTATATTTTGTACATTCAAATAATTATTTTTTTATTTTTTACATTATATTCTATTTTACTATATGTGTATTAGTAATTTGAGTGTTTATTGCATGGCCTTGCGGAACAGTCCTTACATTTCACTGCACATCTGTATGAGCATGTGACAAATAAAAATCTTGAATCTTGAATCTTGAAAATGTATTATAATGGGTCTCTGTTGAATAGTCTCACCCCCCACAACATTTAGGCATTAGTTCATCACATAAGTCTTTACATGCAAAATGGTTGAACAAGTTGTCATAATATGTCAAGCATATTTCTATACATTTCCATTAGACTTTTTTTTCTAAATCTGTCCTGAATTGGTAAATTGCTCCCAGGTGAATCTTGACTTTCTCTAAATAGGGAAATGTGTGAAGCATTAGATAAACCAATGATCAACCAGTTTTCTGAAATAGCTCAAAGGTGCATCTCATGAACCATCAACTGGCAAGTATATATATAGCTGGAGCACAACACAATGTTACAATTGGATGGGGTCAACAGCCAGAGAGAAGAAGAAGAGGAAGAGGAGTGAGGCTGCGTGGCGGAGGAGCTGGGAGGCAAAACAGAGGAAGAGGCAGAAGAGGCCGAGGACATATGCGCGTTCCTGATGAGATAAGAACCACACTTGTAGACCACGTTCTCAATCATGGGCTTACAATGGCCGAGGCTGGTCGAAGGGTTTCAGCCAAATGTTGGGAGAACAACTGTGTCCTCAATCATTCAGACTTTTCATCGACAGAACAGGTATGTAATCTAACAACAGTCACTGTACTGTAATACTGTATACTTTCTGTAATGCTTCATACAATATTACAGTATTCCACTTGCATTTTACAATATACAGTAAGTATACTTTATACAGTGACATTTTATCTTTGTGTTTTGCATTACTATATTTTTTCCACATAGGACTGCAAGTGTCATGATTCACATCATGGCAGCCCTCCCTTCTCCTTTTGTGGTGTTGTTTGTCATTCCCTGTCTGTTTAATCCTCATGTGTCTCTCCCCTGTCTGTGTGAGTGTGGTGGGCGGGGTTCATGTTCCCAGGCGGCGCCAGGTGCAGCTAGTTGGTCATCAGGATCTCGACTATAAAGACTTCCCGCTGCTTCACCTCGGCGCCAGATTGTTTCACCAGCTCGCGTGGTATTGTACTCTCTTGGCTTCTCTGGATTACTAGTTCTCGTGTTATAGGTTGTGTAGCTAACCTTGTTTTTCTTCTCTGCCTTGTGCCAGATCGCTGTTCATGTTTTTTGCTTCACCTCACCTGTGCTTTTTGGACACCACACCGGGATCACGGACACTGCCACTTGGAACCTCGCACTACCCCTCCCGCTTGCACTTTTTGAGTCACTTTTGGAAATAAACCTTTTTTGTAAACTTTATTCTGCCTATCTGAGTCGTGCTTTAGGGTCCAGAATTTGTACTAACCGTAACAGAACAATCTGGCCAAAAGCATGGACCCAGCCGACTCAGACCTCAGTGCCCAGGTTAAGACCCTCCGACACGCTGTGTCAAACCAAGGAGCAATGCTTGGACAACACGACCAGACTCTTTGTGGGATTATGGACTCCCTGTCTGAATTAGCCTCCGGTCTCTCTTGTGTTGAAAGGCAGCTACAGATTAACCCACAGCCTGTACCTGTCTTAGAACCTCCTCCAGCAGTACCAGTCAGTGCCCCGTGAGCCCTTTGTCCCAGCCTCTGAACATTATGACGGTAATTTAGGGGACTGTAGGTAATTTTTATTTCAATGTTCTCTAGTGTTTGAGCTACAACCTCTGACCTATTTTAGCAATAGATCTAAGATAGCTTACGTTCTGGGTCTGCTCACGGGGAGGGCTAGGTCTTGGGGAACCGCTTTTTGGCATAGCCCGCTCACTGCTAATGCTACCTTTGACCAGTTTGTTTCGGACACGACATCTGTTTTCGACCACCCTGTTACCAGCTGTGACTCTAGCAACCAGCTACTTAGCCTAAGTCAGGGCTCCCTTAGTGCAGCTAATTACTCCGTGGAATTTCGGACGCTAGCCCCTGAATTAGGGTGGGACGACAGAGCGCTGCAAAGCATTTTTTTAAAAGGGCTGAACGAAGATGTAAAGGATTGTTTAGTGGGGAGAGCTGAAACTAAAGACCTGCAGGAGCTAATTGCGCTGGTGATCAAGATTGATAACAGGTTAAGGGAGCGACGGTGGGAGAGAGGGCAGGGTTTTCAAGAAAGACTCTGCAATTACTGTGGGAAACCTGGACATGTGATTGCTGCCTGCCCCCAGCGTTTAAACACAAGTCCTCACCAGTCACAGGGAGGTTCTGCTGAGTAGCACTGTGGTTCCTAGTTTACCTCAAAAGCATACACATAGACGCCTGCTTATTTGTAAATGGTAATTCTTATAAGTTTAAGGCCCTTGTCGATTCTGGCTCAGACTCTAACCTCCTCGATTCCATGTTTGTTAAAGATGCCCAGCTAATTACTGATCTCATTGATACACCTCTATCCGTTAAATGGGGACTGGCTAGCTACCATCACTCACCAGACCGAGCCGCTTCCTCTCTTGTTAACTGGCAACCACCATGAAAAACTGACTTTCCACATTATGCCCTCTACAAATGCTCCCTTAGTGCTCGGCCTACCTTGGCTTCAGATTCATAATGTGGTTATTGATTGGGCTGCTGGAAAGATAGTTAGCTGGAGTTCATTCTGCCATTCTTCCTGTTTGAAGTCTGCTCAGCCTCTGTGTTCTGATACGATCAGTGCTGCTCCACCAGAACCCCCTGACGTTTCCTCTGTGCCTTCAGTGTATCATGACCTTGCTGAGGTTTTACCCCCTCACAGGCCTTACGACTGCTCCATTGAACTGTTACCGGGAGCCCCTCTACCAACAAGCAGGCTCTACAACCTCTCTGCCCCGGAACGTGGAGCCATGGAGAACTACATCACAGAGTCTCTAAACTCAGGTATTATTCGACCATCTTCTTCTCCTCTGGGTGCGGGATTTTTCTTTGTGGATAAAAAGGATAAGACCCTGAGACCCTGCATAGATTTCCGTGGCTTAAACAACATTACTATCAAAAACAAGTATCCTCTGCCTCTCATTAACTCTGCTTTTGAACCCCTGCATGGAGCCACTATCTTCACTAAGTTGGACCTGCGCAATGCCTATCACTTGGTGCGCATAAAGGAAGGCGATGAATGGAAGACCGCCTTCAACACTCCTTTGGGCCACTTTGAGTATCTAGTCATGCCCTAACCAACGCCCCTGCTGTGTTCCAAGCCATGGTAAATGACGTTTTAAGAGACTTTTTGAACAGATCCGTGTTTGTCTATATAGATGACATTTAGATTTTCTCCCAAAACCTAGAGGAGCACGTGGTTCATGTGTGGCAGGTCCTTCAGAGGTTGTGGGAGAATAAACTGTATGTGAAGGGGGAGAAGTGTGAGTTTCACGCTGCTTCTGTCTCCTTCCTGGGGTTACATTCTGGAGAGTGGGCAGGTGAGGACGGATCCTGCTAAGGTCCAAGCTGTCACGGAGTGGCCTAAACACACCTCAAGGAAACTGCTCCAGAGGTTCCTGGGGTTTAGTCAGGTAGTAGCCCCGTTGACTAAGCTTACTTCACTGTCTGTTCCTTTTGTCTGGTCTCCTGCAGCAGAAGAGGCATTTGGGGAACTCAAGAGGCAGTTCTCCACAGCCCCCATCCTGGTACAGCCTGATCCCTCTCGCCAGTTCTTTGTGGAGGTGGACGCCTCAGATATTGGTGTGGGAGCTGTCCTGTCACAAAGAGCTGCAGGTGATGACAAATTACACCCCTGTGCTTTCTTTTCCAAGAAACTATCACCGGCAGAAAGGAATTACGATGTTGGCAACGGGGAGTTGCTGGCCGTCAAACTGGCCCTGGAGGAGTGGAGACATTGGCTGGAGGGAGCTACGACACCTTTCATGGTATGGACTGACCACAAAAAACTTGCTTACATTCAAAGTGCTAATGTGTCAACTCTCGCCAAACCCAGTGGGTTTGTTTTTTGGCCGGTTTAAGTTTACCCTCACCTACCGGCCAGGGAGTAAGAATATAAAGCCTGATGCTCTCTCCAGACAATTCCAGGATGACATTGATAGACCTGCAGTCCCTGACACTATCCTTCCTTCGTCGTTCCTAGTGGGCTCGTTAACCTGGGAGATTGAATCCCTGGTTAGGACCGCCCTCACCACTAACCCAGATCCCGGTGGTGGACCCCCGGATCGTTTGTTTGTACCTGTTTCTGTCCGTCCTCAGGTACTTCAGTGGTGTCACACATCATGGTTTGCCTGCCATCCGGGAACCTTTCGCACCCTGACCCTGCTCCAACGTCGGAGATGACTTGCCAAAGTATGTGATAGTTTGGGACAATGTCAGTTTCCATCTCTCCAACATCATCAGGCAATGGTTTGCGAACCACAACAGGATGCTGATGGAGTTCCTCTCCCCCTACTCCCCATTCCTTAACCCCATTGAGGAATTTTTCTCAGCATGGAGATGGAAAGTATATGATCGCCAGCCACATACACAGATGACCCTTCTGGCTGCCATGGATGCAGCGTGTGATGACATCACAGCAGATGCCTGCAGAGGCTGGATAAGACACTCTAAAAGATTCTTTCCACGCTACATCGCAAGAGAAGATATTCGTTGTGATGTGGATGAGAATCTGTGGCCCAACAGACAGGAACGTCAGGAGGTGTAGGAAGACTGCACTGTAATTCCTACAGCACTGCATGTACAGATTTCCCTAAGGAGATTGTCCTATGTTCACATTTCTACTTTTGTTTTTTTGTTTTTTTCTTTGTGCTATGCAGTGCTGTCTTTTCCTTTCTGTATCGTAATGACAGGGTCTGTCAACAAATTACAGTACAAACAGTAAAAGTGTAAATGTGAATCTTGTCCAGTCTCTTGCAATCAATCTCCCACGTACACTAAGGTGTAACTTACAATTTACAATAATTGTTATCAGAACTTTAGCCATAGTTTATATCAGAACACCCCTCCAGAGTACACTGTTATATTGACAACATGACTAAGCAATTTGACACAATGACACAAGGACTTGTCATTCTGATGGCACTGACATGTTCATTGACACAGATATTTACTTTTGAGAGATGAACTAAGGATTTTGAGCAAGAGACTGGCTTTTGCAGGTAATCCATGGTATTTTGCTATTTGTACGAATGTTATGAGAAAGGCACTTACTGTTTTGCAAATGTCGAGGATGATTCGAGAAATGTACCAAAGCGACTGAGAAAAACTTTAAGTAAAGCCTCTTTAAAATGTATAGCTCTAACTGCCATACTGCCCTTACTCCAGCAGGGGGCAGCATCTCCCCTACACAGCTGCAACATCAGGAGTGTTAACCAACTACAAGGAATCTTATCTAAGACATACACCAAAAAATAAGAGAGTTTTTTTTTAACTGAAATGTGTGATAATATTTCTGCTCTGATCAAAATGCTTTTATTTGTCATGCATTTTGCTCTATATTAACCTTTTATCTTATATCATGCCGAGTATTTTTATTCAACAAAGGAGCCTCGAAGTCTTCAAGGGGCAACTCGTTTTCGGACCCGAACATCACCACAAACTCCACGGGAGGCAATGACCCACTCTGACGTAATCAAACGTCTAAAACAAAACAAATTGTGATTAACGTCTTCTTTTTAACCAAGGTACAAAGCATGCATGCGGAGCCTATGGGTGAGTGAGATTGTGTTTCTAATGATCGGACTTGCATGGCATGCATGAATGACTAAATGCTGACACACAGTGTAATAGGCTTTTCATGTAATGTTTAACATCGACAGAACACATGTAGGTTAGCGTTTCAATTTCCATGACTCTTAAATTACCCTCAGCAAAAAAATCAGTTGTTTGAAATCCAAATTAAAATTTGTTTAAAGCACCTTTCAAGGACTTTTCAGGGTAAAAAAAAAAAAAACGATCTGTAAATAACAAGTGACAACCACAGGTACCTGTTAGCAAGGAAAGAGATGCAGCACCCTAACACAGGAGTTCCCAAACCTTTCATCCTCTGACCCCCAAAATAAGGATGCAAGAGACTGGGGACCCCCTCTGTCCTTGGAAGTGGTTAAAGCATTTAACGTTGCGCACAGCAGCATGCACACTGACATTAGAATAACACTAAATAATACAGCAGCCTTAAAATAATAATATTATTTCAGAGTGTCTGTGTGCATTTTAATTTACAAAGACCACAACAGATACCTACATTTTTACAGTCCTGTGCAAAGTCAACTTTTTGACTTTCATTTCAGCACAAATCTCACTGAAGGACTATTGTTTGATTTTAAATTGTACAACTTTTTGTATCCAATTTAACACTAATGGGCAAAATGTACAATTTTAAGTCCCCCAGGGGTGCCCCTTTTTTTTATTTATTTAGCCTAGGTCAATCAACAAGAATATTCTGTACTTTCAGAAGGCTTGAAACATCCACAATGGCCAGCTGAAGACTTTTCTTTAGTTAGCTCTCTATGGAAAAGAGAGCTTTTCCATATTCTGCTACCAAGAATTGGTCAGAAACCCCTAAATAAATGTGCTTTAAAAACTGAGCAAATAAGATCTTTTTGTGTAAGAATACATAGCATGTTTAGTCAATAAGTATGCATAAATGCACCTGACTATTTGGTTGATTTTGTTTACCTTTTCCTTAACAACCATCAACCACTTACAAACCTTTACACTTGTAAATACATGGTGCTGACCTGGGTGTACAGGGATCTTATTTACTTTATTATAGAGTTTACAACATATCTAAAAGATCATCTACCTTAAAAACGTGTTTTTCAATGTTGATGCAGCAGTAGGCCTAATAACAACCCACTATTGAAAATGATATATAATTACAAAATCATAACAAAACAAGACGGGGGTGGGCCATCCTGTAGGTTTATATAGGCCTATATATTGTTTAAGATTATTTTATTAAATCTTTTAACAGCATCCTGATTTTTTAATGAGGTAAAGGTGCACTGACACTAGTCATTATTTTTAGTGTCGTGAGGAGACGCAGTTACTCCAGTTTCGGTCTCATTTTCCCTCAGTGGTCCATACAGTGAAGTCCCTCCCATACGAACACTGGATTGGTTTATTTTATTCCTAGACCCTCCCATAAACTTGTTTGATTGGATCCCGTCCACATCTGCATTTGTTATTGGACGCTAACTGTTGCGTCATTATTTCCAACAGCTAGAAGTTTCATGTGTCAGCCTCAGCAGAAGCTCATATGGAGCAGTGTTGTACTGTGTTGCCATTTCAATAAAAAATAATTAGGAGTCACTGCATTTAGCCTACTAACAAAGGAGGATAAATATATTTCAAAATGATGTGACTTTAATTTAATTTAAAAACTATTTATAGCCTACCCTCAATTTTTCTAACTCAGAGATTTGCAGACTTCTTATAAGCTGCACCTTTCAGTTTGCTCATTAGGATGATAATGCTGTCGTGTCGTGTCGTGGAGTGACATTTGACCATTCTTGTCAGACAGACTTGTTATAGATTCGGGGGCGGTCTAGTATCCTAGGCTACTGTGATATCCAGGGAGGCGGCACCGGAACATGCTTAAACTCTGCTTGACCTTTCCCTGGTGCAGCAGCTGATCGGTTCAAGTCAATAATCAAACTTTAATGTTTTGGTACCGGATGACTTGAAGAAGGCTCACCGTGTCTTAGCGGTGATATGTTAGATGGGGTACACCGGTAGCCGATACGCGTGAGAGACGTTCAGGCATGGGTCGGAAACGTCAAGACAGCGCAGACCTAAAACTTGATCATCCGGTTAAACTGTCAAAATAAAGCTTTTAATGCCGACAACTAAACAGAAAGAAGAGTGGATGGATTTATTTTTGGTGTTTTTGGTGTTTTACTATCATTTCCATTCTATGTTAGCCTCCTTAACCTCGGAATCAGAATTAAAGTTATTTTCACTATTCCAGGGCACAATGAAAATAAGTATGGCATGGTCTAATAGATGTGAAAATATTTGACAGAACATAGCAAAAAAAGTGTCACAATAGAAGTGACACTTTTTCAGATAGCTGATGTTAGACTATATGAACCAAGGTTTTTAGAGCAGCTGCAGCCTACAGTAAACTTTTAATCTCACTTGATCCAGCAAAGTATGTTGTATTTAATCTTTTCATATTTAAGACTAGTAATGTTTAGTTAAATCCTGGTTGTATATATTCTCATTCTTAGTTTTTTAAAATATTTTTAGTGCTTATTTACTTTGTATTTAATAATATATTGTGTTTAAATTAGCTAATATTGTGTTTATTTGCTCATATTGTGTCTTTGGATAACCTGCTGCTGTAACGCCACAATTTCCCAGTTTGGGATCAATAAATTAATTCTATTCTATTGTATTGTCAGAGTAGCTTTAATTTCACTTGTAGGCTAAGGCACAGTGCACTGTGGTAGGCTCCTTTATTTCACTGTACTGCAGGGGAAATATTATTATCCATGGTTTATTATTCTTCAATTACCTACTTTTAATAAGTATTCACTTTGCATATTCTATGGCTTTGTTCATTCAATAAATTAACAAAGAGTATACTGTATATAGCCTAGTTCAAATCAGCGCAGTAAAAAAAGACATGTTCTCCCCCTGTAGGCCTACAGGACCTATGGACCAGATATTGACATATTATTATATTATAATAATAATAATAATAATATGAATAGAATGTGAATATGAATATAATGAATATATAATAATGAATATAATATAATGTGAATACAATAATAATATATATTACATATTATATTATTATTATATTCACAGAGGAACCTGTAACAGAACCTGGGTAGTGCTATGGGAAGCAGAATACGTGTCTTTCTTGAAGCCAGGGCTGTGCTTTTATTTTGAAATGCACAGCTGTGGTGTGTTTTGTGTGTGGTGTCTAACTTGACGTTGAAGCGACGCCTCATGGCAGCTCGTCCCGAAACTCAGACCCGTCATAAAAGTCCGCAGAGCTCTTTGGCTCCTGTGTAACTTGATTCTTCTTCTGCGACGTCGTAAAACGTGAGGCAGCAGATCATTCACAGGATGGTGGAGGGTTGATTCCAGGTTGAAATGTGTCCTGAGCTGCTGCTGTGTTCCTCTAACGACCACACCCTCCCCGCTTCCTCATACTGCAGCGGGAGCGCGCAGCACCGCTTTGAATCCCCGGGAATAACGGCCCCTCTTTGGGCTACCTTTCTGTTTTACAGCCCCTGGAACCTGCTGAGACAAGTGAGTCCACTCTCCAAAGACTTCTGACTGCTTATGGCTACAAAAAGCAATTAATCAGAAAGGATATGCGGGACTGCACAGTCTCTGGTCCCGAGTTAAGACGCCGACGAGGAGGAGGAGGTGGAGGGCGGACTGAAGGACTGAAGGACGATGCATATGGAGTCCAAGCGACTACAGCAACTGCTAGCTCATAACCCAGGGCTGTGTCTGAAAAAGAAGAGATTGAAAGTGGATACTGGGGTTGTTTTGTTGAAAAGTCGGCCTCTCGGTGGATTTGTGAAACGATGGTGCTGAAGGGGAACCCAGGTCTGTCTGCTGTCCAGGAGAGCTGCCCGGGTGCTGTCCTGTTTGTAACCAGCATGAGTCCTACACCAGGCCGGTCCCAGTCAGTGGAAACAAGTTGGACCAGATATCGATGCTGCTCCAGGCTACTTACTCTCATGCGAGTGGACATAAAATGACCTCCTATTGACCTTTAAAAAAACCCCTACAGAAACATGTCCTCTAGTGAATGTTGAGGTGACCTTTTCTTACCTCTAGTTGTACAAAGACCAAAACAAAAGAAGAGAAGAATCAGCACATGTCATGAAATGTAGCCTAGATGTGATCTTGTCTTAAAAAGGAAAGTATTTTTTGACATAACCCTCAGTCTGCACTTTGCCTTGAAGTAGGCACCTTGGTGTCACTGCAGTTTGTGTGTGATTTCCTTTTTTTAAAATTCACAACCTGTGAATTATTTTGTCACCTGAAACAGTGTTTATAATGCCAATATTGAGTTTTGGATGAAATGGGCATTTAAATTAATTAGAGCAAATATCTTCTGCTGAGAATTTCACAGTTGTTGGATTTCAAATTGAAACATTGCTAAGGATGGGGGGCAGATAACTAGTTTTTGTCATGATAACAAAGTAATAGAGATGTTATTCACACAAAGAAATGCAGTTTTACTCCTTCTACATGTTTACATTGAGATTCTATGTCCTGTGTGTCATCGTATGATGAACAGCTGATTGCTCTGAAGGAATTTAAGGAAGACTGTTTGGCCAGTTGATATCTAAGATTTTTTAAGTTTATCTTGGAAACAGTACAATGCATTGTACAGAGGCAGAAGACTATAAATAACCTAATTGAATAAGCCCCACCCCCTCCCACTCCCCTCCTTATTATGGCTAGTGGTGGTTCTGGCAAATCTGCAAGTGAGGGCTCCCCCAGCACACCCTGTGGCAGCCTGCAGCAAAGGAAGCGTCTCTCCTCCGTCTGTGACAGCTGTAAGGGCAAGATGCAGCTGGTGGCCGACCTCCTCCTGCTGTCCAGCGAGACGAGGCCGGTCATGACCTCTGAAGGCGTGGCCGTGGCGGACACCTTCGACCAGTGCCGCGACACGGTCATAGCGCGGACTAAAGAGCTCTCCATCCTCACGCACGACATCCAGAGCCAGCTCAACATGGGCCGCTTCAACGAGGTGGGGGACCGTCTCGTGGAGATGGCCGACCTGGTGGTGTCTCTGACCGAGTGCTCCGCCCATGCCGCTTACCTGGCGGCCGTCGAGACCCCCGGCTCTCAGCCCTGCCTGCCCGGTCTGGTCGATCGCTACAAGGTCACGCGTTGCCGGCACGAGGTGGAGCAGAGCTGCAGTGTCCTCCGAGTCACGCCCCTGCCCGACCTGACCCCGCAGCTCCTCCTCGAGCTGTCTCAGAACATCTCCACCAGCCTCAAGAACCTGACCGACATCTCGTCTCTCGCCAGCGAGCGGTCCCGCGAGCGTTTCGCTAAAGAGCAGTTCAAGCTGAGCGTAAAAAGCATGAGCACGAGCGGCACGGCGTTCCTGGCGTGTGTCAAAGAGGTGAAGAGCCAGCCCAGCGAGCTGACCAGGACCCGCTGCGTCCTCTTCAGTAACGCTCTGGTCCAGGCCGTGAGCGCCCTGGTCGGGTTCGCCACGGAGCCTCCGTTCCTGGGGAGGGCGGCGAGCGTCTCCGGTGAAGGGAAGGGGGTACAGACTGCAGTTTTAGGGGGGGCCATGAGCGTGGTCTCAGCCTGTGTGCTACTAACTCAGGGCCTCAGGGATGTCGCACAGCATCCCGAGAGCAGCTCCAAAATGGCCGACTACCGCGAACGCCTACGTAATTCAGCCTGTGCTGTGTCGGACGGTTGCACTCTGCTTACTCAGGCACTCAGAGAACGCTCGTCTCCAAGGACTCTGCCGCCAGTCAACTCTCATCCTGTGAATTAGTTTAGTCCTATCCTGACATACCAAAGAGACTCACCTGGGTGACCCCTGTTCATCAGGTGTATAGCCTGAGTGTCATCAGATGAACGCTGTCTGTGTCTGTTGAGCTGGTTGAAGTAAAGAATTCAGAGGAGAACTAACAACGACCTCTGCAGGGTTTGAATTCGCGCTGGATGTGAATCAACTCTTCATCACTCTGCAGCCTGACCCGGGTTCAGCTGACAGACACAACCCTTCAAACGTAAAAAAAAAAAAGTTTACCTCAGTTTTTCCTTTTTGGTGAAAACACCAGCCTTGATGGATGTAGCCTTGCTGTGTGAACCTATGATTGGCTGACCTGCTCGATTACAAGCGCTTGTGAGATTTGAGTGATCTGAGTGTCTCGATGCTTGTTTTTTTTTTCCAACGTGTGAATACCTAATTTGTAAAAGCTGCTGTGAGTGTGTGCCATAGGTTTTTACACTATTTACCAGACTTCCCATAGTATTTTCAAGTGTTTTGAACATGCATGTAATGGAGTATTTATTTCAACTATTAAATATGTTGTTTCAGATACACTCTTATTGGGGACATTTAATCAGAAAGTTCATTGATATGCTTTTTATAACCCAGGTGATGTATTCTCTGACACCTCTCTGCACACGCTGATGGTTCAAAGTGACTTTCCTAGCTTGGTTTGTACCTTGATAACTCGTTATTCATTCTTAAAAATAACATATTTAGAAGCCATGAGAAACATCACTCCATCATTGCTTTAAACAGAGTCTTCATTTAGTGTGTGTGGTGATGGAAATCTAAATCTTCACCCATCCCTCCGCTGTGTTCCTGCCGCTTGAGAAGAAGGCGGACCAGAAACAAAGTGGTTATTAGTTTAAAATGTGAAACTTAAGCCACTAAAACTCAGATTTCACCAGGTGTATTTTTTTAAATTTATTTTCAATAATATCTCATTTCACTTCAATTAGGCTGTATTCACCTGTCTATTCTGCCAGTGCAGCGAGGGAAATGTACTAAAGCTTTTTTGAATTAACATAAAGATTAAATTGTAAGAAACATAAGAAGGTTTTGCTTGATGCACTGACATCAGTTTTATACTTGTAAGCAATTCAGACCTTATGTTTCTGCTTTTCACCTTAAAATAAGATGTTTGGCTTTTCAAGTGAATGTGGATTATATTTAGTGTAATCAGGTATTTAAACTTATAACTGTCCTCGTTACAGTGTAGAGTCAGAGGATATTATTCCCTGCTGTTGGTCTGAAGGCAGTACCAGGAACAAACATGACCACCTTATACAAGTCTTCCTCAACATTACTCATCAGAAATGTTTTAGGTTCAATTTCAAAGTCCTTAAAGTAATGATTCATTTTTGAATGAGTTAAAAGTGTTAGGTTTATCTACATATTTATTTACTATGACTAAGGATACTGACACTGAACTATTTTTTTCTCATATACAATTCATTTAGTTAAATACAACAACTCACTGCTGAATCAACTTTCTATATGATTATCCAGGTTATTCACAATTCAAGAAACTGAATATGAACTCTGATAACAAAGGAACACTCATTAAAATGCCATTTAAGAAGAAGTGTTAGTTTTAAGATACTTTAATTTAAACATCATAAAACAAAATAGGAACAAATAGTTTTTAAAGGTTCTTTCTCAACCACAAGTTTATTTTTCTCAGCCATAACAATAAGTTTGTTTTCTATCGTCAATACATTTTACACTCATTATTCTAACATACAATGTAAAGCACTAGAGATACTGGAGGTGTGGCCTATTCATGTTTACAAATCATACTACACATCCAATAAGGATAAATCATTAATTATGGACTTTACCAAGTAATGAACAAGACATTCATTCAACTAGGTTTATGACTTCACTGTTAAGTTATTAACAAAACCAAACATCTTATGTGTCATGGTTTAAACAAGTTTCCCTTGTTTTCAAACCCCACCACTTTATGAAGAACCATCACTTTCTACACTGAAGCATATCATGCCTTGTATGTTGTTAATAGAATAAGAGTGAAATATTACAATAGCTTATTGATGATACTATCGATTGTAGTGCTTCTGTGCCTTAAGATCCTTTCACATGAAAGAATACCACATTAATATGTAATCAAAGTATTTATGTGAAACTGAGAGAAAGCAAACAAAAAAACAATTACCCCAAGAGGGATTATAATTAAAGCTACTAATAATCAAAACCAGAGTTTAAAAAAATGAACCCCCCCTCTACAATGCGCTGATGAAGACATGAGCTATTCAGTCCATTTTTGTGAACCAGTTGTAAACATGTGTATCTGCTGTAATTTTAGAATAGGTGTGTGTGTGACTTCCAGGGCTTTTGCAGCTGGTCTCTCTCTTTTTTTCTTTTTTTTATAGATTGCTGATTGTCAAAATGATGAAAAATGAAGCAGTAATCTGGGCTGTGTGATGCTGTGGGAGTGCCCATATAATATGTTGAAACCTCAGCTCACTGGTGGGAAAGATGTGCCTCTCTGAACTTTCAAAAACTGATATTTAAATTCTTCAAATATTTAGCATCCAAGGAACATGCAGTTGTGAATTGAAGGCATAGCTAGTTATGACTGTTATCCTAAAACATAACTCATGATCAAGCTGAAGACCAGAAGATGTTAAAGTGTTCAGTACATTGTGTATTTGTAGGGGAGGGGGGCGATTTGGCACCCCCTCCTTCCATGAAATACGTTTTAACGGTCTAAATCCAGAATTCAGTCAAACATAGTTCTCTGTTTTTTTTCACAAGTTTACAGATACTTTTTCCCAACATTAACCAATGTTAACCGATGTCTGATGTTGCTTTACAGACTTTAAGTCGTAAAGTTTATTGACCAACTAAAACCGGGGTTTGCACAGAAACTGATACTTCCTGAAGAGCACAAGCTGCAGTTTCAATATTTCAGAGCCTATTACTCTAAACCTAACTGTTTGATTTATCATCTGTTTATTTAGTGCCTCAACATTTTAAAGGCATGACACAAAGCTGAAGGGCTTTCAGGATTGTTCAGCCTCCCTGACTGAAGCCCAAACTGCTGGTCCACAACAGGAAACCTATAGCCGGTGCTATCAGGAGTGGCTTCCTTCACAAGACAAAATGCTGGCGTCATAACTCCAGGCAAGGTTTCGCCCATTTCCTGATGCAGGAGGGAAACAGTTGCCTATCCTTTTCCCCAGGGTAGGTTCCCATCCCCACAGCACTGACCTGTCTTTACTTATGAGAGGGACAACACCATAACGAGCAACGAGTGAAGACGTTTACATGGGATTAAACGTTCAGGTTCTTAGTTTCTTCACATTGTTATTTTAAAGTAATATAATGTGATCCAGATACAAAGAAACAGAGAGACAGAAGTTCACCTGAACTGTCCCTGCCTCCTAAAGGAACTATCTGTTACCAAGCAGATGACTAAAGTTCAGTGCTTATGGTTAGACTGAATTCATAGTTATCTCACAACCCTTTTAACAGCTTGAACTAGATTTCTAATTTACGGTGACACCACAGTATAGGGGGATTTATTTTGTGTATTTATGTGTAACTAATAGTAACTTTAATTAGTGTGCTCTTTGTAAGACCATCTCCAGGCCGGGAAAACATTTCTTTCTACATGTTGAGCTGTTTTGACCCGGGGATCTGGACTCTTTGCCTCTCTCTCTCTCTGAGTGATGTGTGTGGCAGTAAAGAGGATTTATTTGGATTTTTGTCTGTTAATAATTCCTGAAAGTGTCTCATATCAGACTGGAGCCTTTCTGTTTTTATATAAACATCTCCCCTGCATGATGAATGTATTGCTAGATCTGCACATTGAATTTATATTTTTAATCAGAATAATGGTGAGGAATAATCAGTGTGGATATCGGAGGTGACATGTCCCTTCTGTCAGGGTAATGAGGTGTTTTAGTATTCGTTAAAAGTTTTTTACCCAGGTTTGGCACCACACAAGGGGAATGCACGTATCGGTTTCCAGGTGTTGTTGCAACCTGAGAGAAGCCACCTGATCCTGGGTACATTATTGATGGATACAGCTGATAGGATTACACAGAGAACAAAACAAACACCTAAAAGAAGGAAGGAATCACATGTCTCCACCTTAACCTTATTGTACTCTAATGTTTAGGAGCTGGAACAAAAAGTATATTTAAAACGTTTTTTTATGAGTTATAGCAAAAAGTAATATGTAGCCCCAAGTTGTCAAAGTGATGGGGAGCCCTATAAGAGTTCAATATGAAATCACAGACTAATGCTTCATCTACAAAGATGAATTGAATATATTAGATTAGATACTGATGATGCAATTTAACAGTTTCAATACAGACCATAAAAATGATGTGCTGCAAAGGGAGTGCTTATTTCAAACTCTTGTCATTATTTGGGCCTTTGAGCATTCAGTAACATGACTCCACACTGCATATACTAAGGTACAATACAATACATTCATACTAAATAATTCATTTACATAAATGGCTCATTAAAGCTTTAGATCTATGTCTTCAATACTTTTGGATAGCACACAAAAAGGATACAGTCTCTGTTCTCTGTTATATTAATGACTAGGATTGAAACGTTCTGACGTATTTCATAATAAAGGTGATTAAGACAAAAACAACTACCCACTTTTTAAATTGCACAAACATGATGTCAGTGTCAACAACGTATTTGTTGAATTTAGACTTAGGGATCATGAGTTTGGTTACAATTTCTCTTAATGTTTAAAAATCTGAAAGTCTATAACTTGGTGTTACACCCTTAAAAACTCTATTGCAGTTCAAATGAAACAATAATGAATTGGTCTAATGAATGCATCTTTTTTTAGTATTTGAATCATTTTCAAGCATCCAAAAGGTCATTACTTGGGCTGTCAAACAATTGAATTAAAAAAAAAATGTTTTTATCACAATTAAGTCAAATCGTTACAAATTCCATTATTTCACATTTAAAAATAATAATTGTTAGGCTTGTTTTTTTAAATTTATGTATTGTCTTAAGCTGACAGTACTTTACCCGCTGTTTGAATTCAACCCTGATTTTATATAGAAATAAAGTAAGGACCTTGTGGTAGGTCAGAGGTTAGGACATTAACTAAACCAGATCAAACACTAAATGAAAACACTTCAGAGGAATGGCAATGTGAAATGTTTGATGTCTTAAGTTACGTTTGACCAATCAGCTGAGCTGTCTGGGAGTAAATTGAATAAAGCCTATGAGGCCCTTTCCTCCACTGGGACCCTGGGAAGCAGTCCCACATTTCTCCCTCCTCTATGGTGCCCATGACAGTAAGTAACGAGGTGAAGAAACCTCTATTCAACACTAATTATAATTGTAACCGTAGTGTTTTTTTTTATGTCTTCAAGTACCTGGAGGGTCTCTGTGACATGAAGTGACTGTAAAGAGCTGTGTTATCAGGATTGACAGGATAAACATCATTTCCATAATTAATTGTGCATCCCAGTAAACATGGTTACACTGATGGGAGATGAGTCTCTGCTGGTTTCACAGGTGATGTAGTGAGACAGTACATCCTCAGTCTTAACATCTGCTCTACTCAATGGAAAAACAAACATCAT
Organism: Labrus mixtus; assembly: GCF_963584025.1. Lineage (NCBI taxonomy): Eukaryota > Metazoa > Chordata > Actinopteri > Labriformes > Labridae > Labrus > Labrus mixtus. The sequence goes on along the minus strand of NC_083612.1, from coordinate 35,344,021 downwards.
CCGTCCAGAATGTGGAAACTTGGCTGTTTTTCAAGCCCATTTGAAGTCCAGGCCCCGCCCCTTTTTCTGGCTCCAATGAGCACGAGCCTGACCTTAGCCATGTTGTGACCCTCTTTTCCTTCAGCTGCCTGCAGGGAGGAAAGGGTCAGCTAAATGCTTTCACACCCACACACAGACCTTTTGGGCCACAATGGCTTCTTTTTTTGGATTCAGAAAGATGGCGAGCTTCCTGATAAGTGGACAGTTTACACATTCTGAACAGAAAACCCACTCCCCACTAAATATATGCCATATCCTGTCCTTACCCCATCCTGCCTGCTATTGTCCTCACACACAAACACAAACATTTACACAGGCCAGGGCCTTAGTCCTACTCTTTCAAACCATAAATATGTAAATCTAACAGAGGAGTCACACTATAACAGCTGCACATGGACCTGTGCAGTCCACATTAGAGAGGGAAAGACTGGAATTCATTTGAACACGAGAATAAAAGACGTTTAAAACATGTTATTTGTCATACATTTGAAACTAGACAATGAGAAGACAGATGGAGAGAGGTTAGTTAAATGTGTCGTTCTTTAGACTCAGCCCAGAGGTGAAATCCAAACACTGTCAGGTCAGGGAGAGTTTCCTGCTCCCAGGCTGTTTACAGAGGATGTTTTTACCCTCGTTTCTCTGTGAGGTGTGGTCCATTTCCTTCACATAGTACAGAAGCAGAGCCTTCTTTACTGTGGGCCGTTCAGTCACTATGGAGACATCTACTCTTACTTCATAAACAATAGTACAACATAAGCCACGTGGTACGTTTTAAATAGAATAGAATAGTTATTTATTGCCTGTCCATCACATTGCTGAGGTAGGGGGTATGGTGCTTCTTTCCCCGTCTCAATGTCCTGAATTTCCTGTCATTAACTTTCACCAAAAAGCTTCAAGGTCCTTTAATTGCTTTAACAAAATATAAAGATGCAGCCCCTTAAAGCTATTCACAAATATATGACTACATAATGCTTATTCTATGTGCATTTATTTATATAATTAGTCCCATTGAGATCAGAGGTTTCCTTTCCAAGAATAGCAGTGTTCACATGCAGCACTGTCATGATTTGGTCTTATGTAGTTTGTATTTCAGTTTATGTTTCCTAGCTTAGTTTCTAGTGTTTTTATTTTGTATTTCCTATACCTGTGTTTCTTTGTCCTAGTGTGTATTCTTGGTAAATTGAGTTCTCTGTCTTTAGTGTTTCCTGTTATATTTTGTAGTTTATTTTTCCCTCTGTGAATCTTGCCTTTAGTGTTTCCCTTGTGTGTTTTTGTCTTAATGTTTCATAGTTTAGTCTTTAGTGTTTCATGTGTTATTTTGTATCTTCATATCCTAGCGTTCTTTATGTTCTAGTGGTTGTTTCATTCTTGAGTTCTGTGTGTCTTCAGTGTGTCATGATTTATTTTGTAGTTGTCCTCAGTGTTTCTGGTCTTGTGGTCCTGTGTTTGATTACCCCTGTGTCTATTTAGTCTCGGTGTTCCTTCCCTCGTGTTGTCAGATCATTGTTGTAAGCTGTTGTAAGTTCAGAGTAGTTGTCTGTCAATGTCAGAGTTTCTAGCGTTTCCAGTGTTTCCTTGTTTTCCCGCTTTGGAGTTTGTTCTTGTAAGTTTTTGTTTTGCATTTTGCCTCTAGCCTGTATCAATGTATGTCTAAAATCTCTTCTGATTAACGGAACAATGATTGAGGGGGAGGGGTGTAAAAAACAATTACATTATTGGGATATTCAGAGATTAAATTAAGAACACAAATATTAAAAAATCATTTACTTTTACATTCCACACAATCTACTTATAATAAAGAAAAGAAGAATGACCCACATCTGTTTTGTAAAATCAAACAAGAGCATGCTTCTTTATGTCATATAACTGTGTTTCCAAAATACACTTCCTGAGTTCAAAAGTTCTGTGAAACATCATTTCTAGTTTAGTCCTCATAGACTGTTGTTCAGTGTGTGTGAATCACAACAGCCCGTCAAATTTGTTCATAAACATCTCTTCAAATAAAAATGACTCTATAAAGTTCCCCCTCCTTACTAAATCAATTTCCTCACTGGCAGTCAAACGTCAAACTGAAGGACAAAACCTGTAATGAGGGGCGGCTGTGGCTCAGTGGTAGACCGGAAGATCGGGGGTCAATCCCCAGCTCCTGCAGATACATGTCTGATGTGTCCTTTGCAAAACACTTAACCCCAAGTCCCGCTGCTTCGTCTGCGTGTATTTGGGATTAGTTGATACTGGTGAAGGTCACTTTACAAAGTGTCAGCAGTCAGTGTGTGAATGTGTAGGTGTGACCTCTGGTGTCAAAGCACTTTGAGATGTCAGAAGACTAGAAAAGTGCTATATAGGCTCATGTCCATTTACCATTCAATAAGTGACACAGTGAAGCCACTAGAGGGAGCCACAACAAAACACATGGAAAACTCCTCACATAAGGGTATCAGATCCATTTATTAAAAGGAAACAAATATTTGTAAGGATATTTGTATTCTCTGCTGATACCACTGAATATATTTAAAATCAAGTAATGAGGTAATGAGGATGAAGGACTGTGGTGAGAACTCTGACCTTTGGGATGGGGAACCCTTCCTATGGGAAACACTAAGGAGAAGTGGAATTGTGTTTATAAATGTACAGACATATTTGCAATATTTTTAATTACAATAATCTGATATCAATTGTCCCAAATTACTGGAAAGAGAAATTAAAAGAGTGGATACAAACAGCAGGTCTGCCCACCTCTTTCAAGAAGTAAAAAAGTGACTATCAAAAACATAAAGAAATAAAGAAATGTACAACCTTGCAAAGCAGAGGGTTTGCTATGTTTCCTCATACAGTCTTCTCCTTTTGGGAAGATGAATTTGATATTTTAATAACTTGAAAAAACTTTTCGGAACAATTTACCAACCGTTGATTCTTACTCTAGAATCTTTTAGCTGATTATTTTCTACAAAATCATGGCTACCAAAAACAATAATACATGTATAAAAGTGAACATTCTCCACTGTGCAGGTTTTGTAATGAGAAAGAGGAAGATCAGACGCATTTGTTTTCTACTGTACATAAGTTTGTGGAACTGTTTAAGATAGGCTAAAGCAAATAAAAATGTCATATTTTAAACATTATGTTGAGTTGTTGCTAGATATAACATTTTTATCATTCTGCTGGTTCAAATATAAATATTTAATCCCCAATCAAGAATAAATCTGAATCTTGCCTTCTTTAAAAAGTCATTACCTTTTGGAAAAAATAATTGCCACAAACTAATAAAGTAGCACAACATAATCCAAAATGGACAGAAACAGTTTCTAATGGACAGTGGGATTAAATAGAACCCTTGATGCAACCATCTTGTCTTAATACAAAAAGCATTTTAGTTCTGGTAACTGTTGAAATTGTAGATTTACTGAACTCTTTTTTGTTTGTTTGTTCTTTAATCTTGTTTTTTTTTTTTCTGAATGCATTTACAGATTGTGTAGTTGTTGTCTTGTGTACTTTGCTGCCTGTACTTCATTAATAAATAAAAAACAACGGGAACTGGAGAGCCGGTGGTTCAAGCCCCGATGCAAACGAGCTTGGAAACTAGTCTTGTACCCAGACATTTCCTTATTAGTGCTTATCCTTAAAATCCTGTTGGTGCATGTGTCTATATTTGAGCCTGTGTAGGAAGGATGTCTAAAAGTAATTTGCCTTTGTGGGATTAATTAAGGGCATCTTCTATTCTATTATGCTGTACTGAAAACATCTGAAATAGTGATTATGACCATTAACTTAATAGTAAAATGTTCAGTGATAAATTGAGTAAGGAGGTGGCTCATTTCACGGTAGAATTACAATCAGACTCCTTTTTGCAACCAGTAACAATGCCCCCTACTGGCCACTGCTGACTTTTAAAAGTATATTTCATACAAGCCAGAGTAAGATGACTAAATCAAAAAAGGGGCTCAGACAAATCTTCAGTTTTGTTTCAGCTCCACAAATGTTTATCTGTATCCTATCTGACCATTCAGGGGTTGTGGCTTGAAACATTTGTGATCAGTTGTCTCACATCTTTCCGGGCTAGCTCAGAGCATCAACAAGAAGAGAAGAGAGAGAAATTTAGGATTTGCAGCATGCTGACTTTTCTAAATCAAAAATGAGGAGGTGTAGAAGTCAGTAATGCTGTATTGCTTGCCTAAGTGAAATGAGGAACAAGCAAGCAGATACACATGACACATTTCTTGGGTGGTGTCTTACAGGATTAGGAACACAGGGCCAAGAGGTTCAAAGACCACTGCCAACATCTGGCAAGAAACAGTCAAGAACGAGCAGCTGGCTGAGTAGCTAAATGTCAAAGCTCTCATCAGCATCGTTCTACTGCAGCTAGTCTTTTGGGGCCAAAGGCAAGAATTGGTAACACTTTATATTAAGGTGCTTGTAATAAGCTGTAATTAATAGGTAATAAGTCACTTATAAGACCTTATTAGATTCTTATTAACACAAATAAGACTATATAAGTGTTAATAGAGGCATAATTAAAACCTTTATTATGTCTTATAAGAAACTTATAGGCTCTTGTTAGAAACTTATTCGAGCTAATAAAGCTCCTCTGCAGGTACTGGATCTAAAGTGGGAACACTACTTATAAAGGTTAATAAATACTTTATTATGCACTTATTAACAGCTCAGTGGGAACAGGTTCCAACTTTCAAGTAAACGCAGAAACAAAAAGGAGGTCTATTGAACTTCCACTCAAACAGTTTTTGAAAAAAAAAATGCTACTACAAATACAAGTATTATCTTTAACGTTAACTGTAAACAACATTATGAAAACATGTGGTGTGTCATAGCTACCAACATATCTGATCAAATTCAGGGAAAAAGCGTAGTTGTTTTTAACCCATGTTACTGTAAATAAAGTGTTGAAGGTGGACAAACATCAGAAGACTAGGACACCTTGAGCCCAAGGTCTGAATACCAGTCAAGAGACGCACACAGGAATACATTTTCAAACTTTGTATGTAAGGAACACAAATATTGCAGGTCAAACTTTTGCTCTTACAGATCACAAAAAGCCTGAATAAATACTAAATTTATAAAAACACAAAAACTAACTGATTAGCATTGGCATATGACATTTTACATGTAGCTTGTTAGCATCGCAGCTAACGCTAATTGCACAGGACTAGCCATTTTTCAATACACTTGTTAGCATCGAGGCTAACGCTAGCTTAACGGCTAGCGGATCCAGCCTTGATCAACAGCCAACATTGTGTTGTTTTTTCAATCTACCACTGAACACTTTGTATGTTTGTACCCTCAGTCAGGACCATAGACTGTAAATATTACTGGACGAACCCTGACCCGTCTGTTACATAGACAGCAAATGAGTCCAATCGACGGCCGCATCCATATTGGATTTGCAGTCTCAACCTAACTTCGGATCAACCTAGCAACAGCAGTAAGGCGGGACCGGCGGGATTTAACTCCGCCCATTCAACTCGACGTTAGCAGTCCACTTCACAGCATAGCTAACAGCTAGGCTGCTATCATCCCCTATTCCTGCTCGTCCTGAGAAAACTCTATAAACAGTAAGTTAACATTTAACTTTTCTACAACACAGTTAAAACAAATTATATTCAACCCAAATATTTAATTAAAGTCTTAAAACTACACTTTTTTAAATATACAATTATGGTTATTAGTTATTTGTCAGAGAAGTTAGACTTTGTCAGTGTTAGCAGAGAAATACATCAGAAAAGTTTTATCCATAGACTGTAAATAAATATGAAACATCCAGAAGAAATCAATATTACAAAGCATGCAGTTCATGTTACTGTTCTAACAAAAAGAGGAATGTTTGTGTCTTATATTTACTGATGTCAACAGTGATGTGGGTGAACATGACAATTGAAAAATAAATATTTAGTATTTATTATAAGATATTTGTTTTCTATAGAACCCCGTGAAGTCATGGAGTCTGTGGACAGTGTCAGCTTCACACCAAAAACTAAGTATTAGAAAAAATAGTATTTAAGACTGGCATCTATTATTATGAGTTGCAGCTACCTTGTTCAATATTATTCCTGCAGATGTGACTAATAACAAAAAAAAACAGCCTGAGCTGTCACATGTAGTTAACTGTACATGTTGTCTTGTCTGAGGCATTAATTGAACATCTTATATTTCTCCTATAGACACAGTGTGGATTATTGGTGACTTGTCCGTCGAGGTGCCCAGAGAGCTGCAGAGACAGAGGAAGAAACCTGAGCCTCAACAACATCTGCCTTTGTTGGTTCTTCTGGGGTGGACTTCGGTTGTTTCTCTTCAACAGCTCGCTGCAAGGGAGGTCTCCCCCGGATGGCCTGAGTGATGACACCCACAGGCTGAGAACTGAGGCTGAGGCGTGTTTTAAGCTTCTTGACAAACCGTTACACCGCACCCGCCTGTCAAGCTGGTCAGCTACACACCTTATTGTGAATAACTCTTATCCTTCATCAAATCAAAGGACCCCCGTACAGTGTGTGTCGATCGAGACATGAGCTAATCACACCTATTTGTTTGTTTTGTACCAAGCTGTAAACATGTTAATCTCTGCTGTAAAAACAGGCTTTTTGAATGTAGTTTTTCAGATTAAATACACATTTCTATATAAATGCACTCCTTTGTCTCTACTTATGAGTATACATTTTAGATTTGAAATGACAAGACTAAAATGTGCATTATTGCTCAACTCAATAGCTTAGGGAAGGAAGTCTACTTTTACTCAACTTTGTCTTCTATTGACATTTTATTTTACCAAATACTAATGTAGTTCATTTCTGAAAGTGGGATGGAAGAGAGTCATTGCAACAATGTGCCCTTAAACACAGCCCCATTCTTAAATCAAGATACATGGAGAGTAAATAAGATCAGTAACTTGTGAATAAAAACAGTTAAAAATGATTTAGAAATGTAGTCTTCCCAGATCAATATCACATAATATCAACTTCTCCCATCTAAACTGGACAAAGGGTTTTAAAATGGGAAGAAAATGGTTTGAATGCAAGTTGTTTGGAGGAGATCTATTTTTATTTGAACAGCATGAATACAGTCTTCCAAGGTACAAACCCTCCTCCTCCTCCTGAAGCTTGTGGAGCTTGTTGATGTACTGCCGTCCTATCTGCTGGCCATCTTCTCTCACCAGAACTTCGACTGTTGAAAAGTCATTCTGAAGAAGCTCGAGTATGTGACATGGATCCAGGAGAACATGGACTTTTAGTGAGGGGTCTTCAGGATGGCAAAGAAAGAGAGAAAATAGCAGTTATTCATTAAATCATTTTGTTTGTGCATTTTCTGTATTCATCTGTGTGTAAGAGCACATTTATAAATTCAACAGTGTACTACCCAGACAACAAAGGTACAGTATTCAGGTAATCAACATCTATTCAAAGTTAAGAAGATAAACCTTATTGTAATCATGCTATTTTCAGCTCTCTCACTCACTTGCACAATGATATTCCACATCAAATTTCCTCAGATTTTGTGTGAGGAAAAATTAAGCAGTTTATTGTGGATAGTACTTCATCTTAACATGAAACAAATATAACCTGAATGATTTAAATCATTAACAGGTCCCAACTCTCTGTGCTTTAGTACCCAACATGCAGTAGATCATTTATTATTAACATGAGGTACATGGCTGTATTCTTCAAACTATTTCTTGTATTTATTGCTTTATATCTCATTTTAATTATAAATGTTATTTATATTTTATATTTCTACTGCTATATTCTTTGTAAGAACATCTGTAACGATTAAGAACTATATTAATAACCAGATTAAATTTCTCTGAACTCACACAAAGTGATTTTTTATTTTATTTGGTAACAGTTTGTACAAATCTTAAGACACTACATCAACCATGTAACTTTAATGTCATCCTCTATAACCTACACAGCATATTAGGTTGAGTTGAGTTCAGTTTATGTTACTGACGGATAATTACTACACAAAGTTAGTTTTTTAATGTCTACATTTACGTGGAGTATAACATTCATCATAATGTCAGATAACCATATTTACAGTCTGTGGTTAACCACCGAGGTGAACCTTTAGCTTCTAACATCACACAAACTCATTATTTATCTTAACAACAAACATTTCTAAACCATGTAAATAATGGACTACACTGAGTACAGTTAGCCGACTGGTTTACAAGCGGAACCTCGAGGAACTGCAGTTTTTTGTACTTCCGCATTGGCTTCATTTTTCGAGACCGGAGGTTGCCCCTTGGTCAGGACAGAAGAGTCGGATTTAAACTAACACGCATGTTCTCAGCACAAACAACAGGTCTCAGATCAGCCAGCTAAGAATGCGGGAGTCTCACCTGATTGGTTAGAAAGTTCACTCTCACTGTCAATCAAACACATTTTTTCTTTTATCTCTTTTATTTAATTATTTATTTGTACTCTTTAAGCCTGGGTTACATTTCACTAAATATATATAATAATAATGACAAAAAAGACCAATAAAGAAAAATAATTGGTAGTGAACTTTACTATATATATCACAATGTAAATCAAGTAAAAGGCAGATTAAATAACTAAATCACATACAGTACATAAAGGAAAGAACAAATGAAAGACAGTAATATACAGAATATAAAGTAAAATAAACCAATAAAGACGCTTTTAAATAGTGAACTCATTATTTAAATAGAGGGGGAAAGGTTTTATAATAATGCAGATATTTGTTATATTTTCTGTTGTTAATTAAAAGTAGTGATTTCAGTCGGGACTTTAACTCTAGATTAAAAATTGATTCAATTAATCCACGCTCGTTTGTTTTGATTTGGAGGCGGACGTAAAGTGATGATTTACGTTTAATTTTGCACAGCATTGTGGGAGTTAAAATACAATTCATTTCCTGAAAGCACACATCTGATCCATACTGCATAAAACCCGGAAGTTAGTATCCATACTGAAATGTTCAGTATACTGAGGTGGACCCAAAAAATGCATACTGAATGACCACGAGAGTTCAGTATACTGAAACTCCATACTGAAAAGTACGTACTGCCTACTGAACTGTGACAATTCGGAAAGGGCCCTGTTGTTTGTCTGCCAGTCATATATTCCTGCTTAGCCCAGCGTCTGTGCTGAGAACATGCGTATTAGTTTAAATCCAACTCTTCTGTCCTGAATGAGGGTACAAACATACAAAGTGTTCAGTGGTAGGTTGAAAAAACAACACAATGTTGGCTGTTGATCAAGGCTGCATCCGCTAGCCATTAAGCTAGCGTTAGCCTCGATGCTAACAAGCTACATGTAAAATGTCATATGCTAATGCTAATCAGTTAGCTTTTGTGTTTTGAGAAATTTAGTGTTTATTCAGGCTTTTTGTGATCTGTAAGAGCAAAAGTTTGACACCATGAAGGGTGAAAGTAGCTTAGCTTAGCCACAGTATGTAAATTAGTAAGGAATAGTTTAATGCAAGTTATGATTAAAGTTTTTCCTCTTTTGTTAATTTCACTTTTGTGGAGTCTCTCACACAGAACTTCAGTGTTTCATAGTACAGTTATTACAGTAAAGTGTCCTATGTTGTCTAATCAATAAAAAGCTCAACAGTAAATTGATAAAGAAGATCTTTAACCTTTTTTGTAGTACAACAGAGCTAATGGAAAATTGTGAATAAAAACAGATGTTATTTTAATACTTGGTGTTAAATGTTAAGTGCTTAAATTGAGATGAAACCTGTGTTGATGCTGACGTGCATGTTTATCTTTATAGGGGTGGTGTGACCTGTCTGTAGGTCAGGTTTTGGTAAAAGGCGGATTTTGGGCTCATCCAGAAGACCTTCCATCGACAAGAGCATCCACCATAGAACTGTGAGCAGCTAACTGGATAGTGAGCCCAACCTTTGAGACCTCAAGTGGGATTAAGAAGACTGTTTCTTCTAAGGAAGAACTTCCTTCGCTACTTCATAGAGCACAGAAGCACAGATTAAATAGAAACACACACCTGGATTGAACCCTAACAAAAAAGACTGGGCTTAGACACTTCAAATGTTTGTTTTATTTCATGTGCACACTTTATTAATTAAGTTGTTAATTGCATTAGTAAATTGTATATTGTAATCTTGACCTATAATATTTGTGTTCCTTACATACAAAGTTTGAAAATGTATTCCTGTGTGCGTCTCTTGACTGGTATTCAGACCTTGGGCTCAAGGTGTCCTAGTCTTCTGATGTTTGTCCACCTTCAACACTTTATTTACAGTAACATGGGTTAAAAACAACTACGCTTTTTCCCTGAATTTGATCAGATATGTTGGTAGCTATGACACACCACATGTTTTCATAATGTTGTTTACAGTTAACGTTAAAGATAATACTTGTATTTGTAGTAGCATTTTTTTTTCAAAAACTGTTTGAGTGGAAGTTCAATACAATTCAATTCAATACAATACAACAGACCTCCTTTTTGTTTCTGCGTTTACTTGAAAGTTGGACCCTGTTCCCACTGAGCTGTTAATAAGTGCATAATAAAGTATTTATTAACCTTTATAAGTAGCGTTCCCACTTTAGATCCACTTTAGGTTTTAATTATGCCTCTATTAACACTTATATAGTCTTATTTGTGTTAATAAGAATCTAATAAGGTCTTATAACATCTTATAAGTGACTTATTACCTATTAATTACAGCTTATTACAAGCACCTTAATATAAAGTGTTACCCAAGAATTCGCAGGGCCCCCCTCCAACCAACGTTTATCATCATTATGTTATAAACAATCTGATACCAACAAAATAATTCTAAAATGTTAACATAATTTATTTACAAGGTTTAAATACAAATTATTTTCAAAATATTGATCTAAAGAACATAAAAATGTAATTATCTAAATAACTTTAAGTCCAAATACAAATGGTGCTCTTCTGAAAAAGAGCCAGTTTTCACATTATTTGAGTGTAATATAAAGAACAATAATCATTTGGCCATTTCGGACTTTGTTACATTTTGTGTCACAACACCCCACTACTTCATTTATGCACATCCACATTCACACGCCTGATGTTTGCTGTTCTAAGGTCATTCTTTTACTTTGTTACAATAAATCATTATTATTTGCAAGTTAACTGATGTCCTTTCTCGTATTTGTCATGGCCCTTGAGCCAGGTTATTATGACACTATCTATCTGTCTATCTATCTATCTATCTATATATATATCTATAGCTATCTATCTATCTATCTATATCTATATCTATCTATCTATCTATCTATCTATCTGTCTGTCTGTCTGTCTGTCTGTCTGTCTATCTATATCTAAATCTATATCTATCTGTCTATCTATCTATCTATCTATCTATATCTATATCTATATCTATCTGTCTATCTATCTATATCTATATCTATATCTGTCTATCTATCTATCTATCTGTCTGTCTGTCTGTCTGTCTGTCTGTCTGTCTATCTATCTATCTATATCTATATCTATCTGTCTATCTATCTATCTATCTATCTATCTATCTATCTATAGCTATATCTATTTGTCTATCTATCTATCTATCTATCTATATCTATCTATCTACCTATCTACCTATCTATAATAATGAAGGGGATGTGCTGTCAGATTGGCCTCAACTTTTCATTGAAAACTGCGCATTTTGAGCAACTGCTGGGATTTGATGTTTGTCAGCCCTCTACTGACTCGGGCCCCAAGCAGTTGCCTGTCTTCCCTGTAGACAAGCAGCAACACTGGCTAGCTGTTCAGTGAGAAAACATAAAGCTAGACTATATCAACCTGCCGCCCAGCTCCAGACAGAAGCCCTTTACACATTGTGTTAAAGCAACAGCACCATGATAAAGCTCTTTGTTATAATGCACCTTCATGTCCCAGTGTGTGTTTACATCGGGTTATCACCATACACTGTAAGGTTAGCAGTGTTGTTAACCACAGGTCAGTAAATGTCAAAAGTCACTCACGTGGACAATATCATTTCTATACCATGTAGAAGTTAAGGCCATCCTGTAGTCTGGTTGTCATTATGTGTATGTTGTTTATTTTAGAATTTGTAGTGGAATCATGCTACATTGCTAATGAGCGATAGCTTAGCTCACAATCACGTTCAGTTGTGGCAGTGGCCTTTATGTCAACTGTTCCACCATGAGGCTGTGTGTGCAGCCATGAGGCTGTGTGTGCAGCCTTCTCTATAGAAGGTTTTATTTATCTATTTGTGTTTGTATTTTTTGATAATTGGCCAAATTGTAAATTTTGGAGAAACATCTTAAATTCAGTATTAATGTGTATCAAATGAAGAAAGGCTGAAGAGAAGAAATTAAAAACTGTTGCTCATTAATTTTGCTTTATTTACAGTGAAAATATAACAGTCCTCACATATGGGTCTGTTACACATGCACACATGGCACTGTTCTATGGAGGACTAAAAGTGCCAAAATGAAATATATAAATATATAAATATATAATTAATTAAATCATTAAATGTGTCATCAATTATTTAATATTGGAAATAAATCAACAAATATATAAATAAATATGTAATTATTTAATTAATTAAATGCATGTGGTATTAAATAATTAAATAAAGTAGGCAGTTCAGTAGGCAGTACGTACTTTTCAGTAGGGAGTTTCAGTATACTGAACTCTCGTGGTCATTCAGTATGCATTTTTTGGGTCCACATCAGTATACTGAACATTTCAGTATGGATACTAACTTCCGGGTTTTATGCAGTATGGATCGGATGCGTGCTTTCAGGAAATTAATTGTGTTTTACCACCCACAATGCTGTGCGAAATTAAACGTAAATCATCACTTTACGTCCGCCTCCAAATCAAAACAAACGAGCGTGGATTAATTGAATCAATTTTTAATCTAGAGTTAAAGTCCCGACTGAAATCACTACTTTTAATTAACAACAGAAAATATAACAAATATCTGCATTATTATAAAACCTTTCCCCCTCTATTTAAATAATGAGTTCACTATTTAAAAGCGTCTTTATTGGTTTATTTTATATTCTGTATATTACTGTCTTTCATTTGTTCTTTCCTTTATGTACTGTATGTGATTTAGTTATTTAATCTGCCTTTTACTTGATTTACATTGTAATATTGTTTTTTGTTTACCTGACTGTATATGCACATTACTCTTCTTGAATAAAGCTAAACAAAAAAAAACGAGTGGATGCGGCCGGTTCGGGAAACATAAATGACGTCACTTCCTTACTGAATGAATCAGAAGAAGTAGGAACAAATATCTGCCTACTGAATAGTAGGTACTAACAGTATGCAGCACGGATAGTAGGTACTGTCTACTGCTTACTGCCTACTGAAAGATTGAGTAGGTACTTGGCAATTCGGATACAGCCTCTGGCTTCTCACTGAGGTTGGTGAATGAATCACCTAAGTGCAGAGTCAGGTGTGTTTGTGGCTGATTGGCCTTGATTAAAGCCAGGTGTGGGGAGCTTATTTATACTCCTGGAATTCAGTGCTCTGTGCTGACTCATTATCTAACCTTCAGAGGTAGTGAGAGGTTCTCCCTGTGTTGTCTGTTGTTGTCTGTGTGTACATAAACACAAACAAATAACTTTCTGTGTATTTGTGTCTATTGCTAAAATAACTTGGGGTGCTGGGTAGTTGATATACCCCAGCCTTTTGTGTTGAGTTTTAAGGCCTCCCTGGCAGCCTTTACTTTCGTGAATTGTTTCTGGGTCTCCCGGACAATTTAGTTTTGAGTCAGCCGCTTGGCAGCAGTGGTTTAGTTAATAATTTTCAGTGCATTAGTTAGAAGGGTGTTTTGGCTCTATACTATTTCATTGTTCCCTACCCCCCCTCCAATCGTTGGCGATTCTTGTGGTCATCCTTCTTGGATAACTTTAAGACACCCCTGGGTCCGCACCTGTGTCCCACTTTCCCGTTTTCCTGACACCCTCCTTGAACAGCAATGTGTAAGTGGAGCTCATGTAGAACACACATAGAACAGAATAGGATATTGGTTATGAATGAATGATAATATTGCCCTGTGTTTTCTTGGTGAGCGAATATTATATGTTTGCTAACCACTTGGCCAAATGTACATTTTAAACTGTTATTTCAAGTTCAAAACAGACATTTAAATAAAGTAATATTTGAGTACTTTTTTTCTTGTATAATAATTTCTGTGGAACAAGAAAGTTATTATGCACCTAAGGGTAGTCTGCCTAAATGAGTTGTTTAAAGTGTTGTGAGTTTACAAATAGTCCACATTTAACCACACATCAAACACTGAGAAGTCCCCCTTTAAAGGTTCTTTCCATTCCAAGCCTCCACCAAAAACAGCCCAGATGTGTATATTCACTGCCCAGTGCTGCAGTCAAAACAGTTCAGATCTGAAAACTAGATTCATAACCACATTCAAGTGATGTTTGTGCGTGGGTTTATTCCTACACTGGAGTGGGTCACAGAGAATTCATTCATCCTTTCCAGCATACAGTACGTACCTACACACACTGGGGGCACACAGACTCATGTGCATGCCTCGTAAATGACTATAACCAGTGTGTGATGCAAAGTAGGTGTGTGTTTAGGCTCAGCTCAGTGCAGTGCAGCTGACTCACAGGAAAGGGGCAGTGATTTTGGGGGCCCATGCCTCACTGAGAGAGACAGTGTTCTACCTACTGAGGGGGAGGAGAGGCAAAGAGGAGGACGATGGAAGGAGAAGAGGTACAGGCAACTAATCCCAGATGAATCACAAGAAATCAGTGGTGTGACTGCTGTGCTGCCTTCTGTGTCTCTGAAGTGGATCTTCCCTTTGGATTGCCTTCTTTATGCCTTGAGTTGAAGCTGTGGAGGCTGGCCCAATACAACATGATCGACTATGGTGAGTAGGACTTCTCAGCTAACAATGATGATGATGATTGGTGCAAGTAGATTTAAAAACCATGTGTCTCTCAGACTTTAAAGAATACAAAGAAGTAGGAAAAACATCATCATCATTGTAAAAACCTCACAATGATGATTTTCTCTACTTTCTTGAATTCTTTCTCCTGAGAATTGTGTAACAGAATAATTTGAATTCTGTGACTCAATTGCTCATAGAGGTCCTTTGTTGAAAAATAAATTATGTAACAATGTTTGTGTCCATTCCAATGGAACCAGAAGAGCACAAGTAGCTAAGTTAAGTGAGGCCAGGTGAAGCTTTCCCCACAGCCCGTACACTCACACGGCCACAGCATGCAGTTGTCACTCCACATTGTCAGAACAGAGATCAGACAAGCCGAGCCCCCCTTCAGAGTGTGCAAGCATTTGCATAAGAATGATTTAAGATCAGCTGGGTCCACCTTAGAACTTATCTCATAAATAATGTCAAGGACTTTACACATTTAAAAGTGGTGAATTATTGCAGAATGACTCCTCATGGCTCTCTTGGCTTTCCTCTGTTGGCCCTACACAGAGTGGAAAATCCTCCAGTGAAAACTCCTAACAACACACACGTTGTTCATCTGAGCAGCCACCCCACCCTCTGCTTTTTCTCAATCATGGTCTGTTCAGCTGGAGCCCTTTCCAGACTAATGCTTAAGGCGAGGACTGTGGTGTCTCAGTTGCACACGTTTAAAGGGATACTTCACCTGTTGAAACATGAATCTGTATTGACATTGGATCGTATATGTAGAAATGTGAAATACATTTTGAAGTTGGTGCCTTCTTGGCCGAGAAAAGACAGAAAGTGTCTTTTTGGCTCATGTGGATGAAAGACACCAAATCCCAGAATGCACAGCACCGCAGGCCACTCCCACTAAGGTCCTCTATTTACAGACATATTTACTTCAACACATAAGGCCGTTTCCTCAACTGATTCAGAGATTTCTTCCAGAATTGATCTTGGAAATTCCTGTCAGAAAACAGACTCTATGTCTGTGTCCACCTTGGCAGTACTCTCAAAAATGATCCAGTAACCAGACCAACTTCCATACAGGCTTGAACAGGCTTCCCTCCGGTTCCCAACCCAAGTCCCTACACACTGAGCTACTGCCACCCTAAATCACTTTTTCAATTTGGATGCAGAGACCAACGGATACTTTATATGGTAGCTACTTGATCATTTGTTTCAAAAGCTGAGTGCATCACAGGAGGGACTAAATGTTGTAGCCAGAATGGTAGGGGGGTGGGGGTGGGGTGGTGGAGCTGGTGGAGCCAATCTCAGCGTCATTCTGCGAGAGGCGGGTACACATTGAACGGGTCACCAGTCAGTAACTGGGCTGACATATAGACACAAACATTCAAGCTTCTTTCATCCATTGTCAAAGTCGACCTGTTTTTACATTTTATAACTGTATAAACAGTCTTAATGTCTGAAACATCCTGAAATTTGATGACTTTTTCCAAAGTTATGAGAGAGAGAGAGAGAGAGAGAGAGATGGAGTCTTATGTGGATGATAGGCCTCCAGCATTAAGATCCATGTCTTTGTTTCCTCTCTATCTGGCTAACTTACCCTCCATAATTGCAAACACACTTCCAGCATCAGAGCCACTGATTCATCAGACAGAAATAGACTTTGTTCCGTATTTATTCACTGGAATCTGAGGCCTTACTACTGATTCATCACATTTTTGGGGTAGGCAGGTATTCTCTTCAAATGTTAAACAAAGGAAACAGACACTTTAGAGACTCATTTATCCTTTAATGTCCCTCTTTGAAATTGAATGTAGTATGTATGTTAAGTAAAACATATTATCATATCCAGAAACAAAGCAAATAGAAAAGCACATGCAAAAGTCAAAATGAAAATGAAACGAATGAACACACTCAAAATGAAACAAGCATGATGCAAGTATCAGAAAGAACTGCATCACCTTACAAAATCTGCAAATACATTGAGATATTCAATCCAAAAGACAAATATGCAGTGATCAACTGCAAATAGACGAAAGCTGCAAATCCAGTCTTAAACGGAAGCTGCTCCAGGCCTGTAGGGGCGCTAAGTGGAACTAACTGCGTTCACACAGCAACCAAAAGTGACCTGATTGTTTTTGCTCCCATGTGAATCAGATCTGATTTTTTCATGACAGTGTGAACAGTACAAGTCACATGGAATCGGATCTTTTCTAATCAGATTTGAGCGTATGTGGATTCCCACAGGAGTCTGATACAGGACAGATTCAATAAGCAATATGAACAGCCAAACAAATGGATCAGACCTAACATACAAATGTTAGTAATATTAAGGCTTGCAGTGTGCACGCAGCCTAAGTGGACTCAGTCTTAATCTCCTAGTTGCTGCATTTAAGGTTACTCTGTTACCATGTGCCACTTTCCAATTCAAACTATAAATTCACCTTCTCGTCTCTCACTCTCTCCTGTTAATAATAAACTGTTCCTCTGAACGCCTCCTACAGGCTTAGAGCACTTCGGTTGAGACTGGACTTGGAGTGTTTGCCACATCTCATTGGCATATTTGTTTTGGTTGAGTTCTACAACCGGGGTAATTGACAAACTGTAACTTGAAAAGGAACATCCTGCACACTACTCTTGCTCAGCATCACCAGTTTAATAGAATAATCAGATTGGCTGGATAGATCCAACCTTCACAACAGGGTCCTAAGACGCTGACTAGACTCTTCTCCTCTGTCGCCCCCCGGTGGTGGAATGAACTTCCAAACTCCATGTGATCTGCAGAGTCCCTCTGCACCTTTAAGAAAAAGCTAAAGACCCAGCTCTTTCATGAATACCTACTAACTTAATGATGATGGTCTCCATATTATTGATGATGATGATGGTAATGACGATGGTTTTTGTTTGATAACGATGACTTATAAGATGGTTTCTATACTGATTAGAGCTCTCAAGAACTGCCCTCAATGTTGTGCTTTGCCTCTGGTCACTTCCTGTCAGCACCTGTGTGTCCAATCAGACTCAAAGCTGATCGTTTGCTCTTACTGACATTGTTCCCTTTTTTCTAGATCCTTGCTTGTGTTCTACTTACTCTCTGATGTACGTCGCTTTGGATAAAAGTGTCTGCTAAGTGAATTGTAGAATTGTAGTCATAACACATGCTGAAAAGTTTCTATTACAGCCACAACATGTTGTGTGGGGGGGCTGTGGCTCAGTGGTAGAGTCAGTCGTCTGTCAACTGCAAGACTCTCAGTCCCGCATTGGTCCCACTGTTATGCCTTCAGTGTGTGACTGTGTGAATAGAATAGTACTGGTGGACAGTTGGACACTTTGCGTAACATCCTCTGCCATTAGTGTGTAAATGTGTGGATGTGACATGTGGTGTAAAAACACTTTGAGTTGTCAGAAGACTAGAAAAGGACTATACCCGTTTAAGCCCATTTACCATTAATGATACAAAGAACTTCTCCCACATACCTCTCTCCATCATAGGTGGAGACGCAATGTGTGCGTCCTTGAAGTGACCGCTAAGAAACAGGAAGTGGGTCAACTAACAGAGTGGCTCATCCTGCCCAGGGTTTGGTTCAGGGTGCGATGAAGTTAAATTATTCGTAGCACAGACCAATTTTCTTGTAGCGTGTGCAACATATCTGTCACACTGTACAGCCCTGGAAGTAGATAGTCCATGTCCATGCATGGGTTGGTTTAGGTTACAGAATGTTGATAAGCAGTTCAAATTTACAGCTAAGCTACTGAAAAAAAGCTCAAGAAATCAGGGACGATACCAGCAAGCTACAGACAAAATGTTGTTAAACTACTAACACTGCAGTAAATAAAATCTACACTGCCAAACACAGTCTAAATATTATCTTATATATTGTCTGAATATAGGTTACAGCTGTAAAATCAGCACCAAAATGTTAGTGTAAAAATATTTGTGACTTGAATCTGGAGTAATCAAGTCTGACAGAAGCCGTTAGCCGAGTGGTTTGTTCGCATGCCTCATGAACAGAGGGTTTAAAATGCAACCTGTGTCACCTTTCCCGCATGTCATTCCCCTCTCTCTCTATTTTTTAAAAGTTTGTTCACAGTTGGCTTAACAGTTGAGTTCTTTGAGTGTCAGTTAATAATACATCGCTTGGTCTTGACTTTTTGTGTTTAGGTGATTTTATTTGGTAAGTTTTTGGATGTTAAAGGGATACTTCACCCATTTGCATTAATCTTTGTATCATTAGAAACCTGGTAGTGTTTTTGAATGGTCGTGCATCCCTCCCTCATTTTCAAGTCTGAAAAGGAGCTTCCAGTGACGCAAATATCGTCATTTTGCGTCATCGGAAGTTGTTGCGGTTAGCGGGGTGAAACTACAACGCTAGTTCCTCATATTTTTGACCACTGAAGCTACAGACCAATCACAGATCAGTGGGTGGGAACTCACTCCCAGAATCGAAACTTAACGTCCGCCATATTGCTTGGAAGCTATGCTAACAGGCTCTATGGAGAAAGCTGATAATGGCGAAAAAATATAAATATAGTGGTGAGACGGCTGCTGCCAACAGGCTGGTCTTGTGTTTTGGCTGCTGCCAGCTCAGCAGCCAAGACATGAAGCCTTGCCTGTCGGCGGCGGTGAGGATGAGGAGCCGGGGCCGGGGCTTGAGCTGGGGCGGACTGGTAGTGTCGGTGCTCTCACTGTTTGTCTATGGACACAGACATAGAGTCTGTTTTCTGACAGGAATTTACAAGATCAATTCTGGAAGAAATCTCTGAATCAGTTGAGGAAATGGTCTTATGTGTTGAAGTAAATATGTCTGTAAATGTTTTTATTTCTATATTTCTGCTGCTATACTGTATATTTTGGAAAAACTTTATCGATCAAATTTCCCTCTGGGATTAATAAAGCATTTCTGATTCTGAAATCGAGGACCTTAGTGGGAGTGGCCTGCGGTGCTGTGCATTCTGGGAGTTGTTGTCTTTCATCCACATGAGCCAAAAAGACACTTTCTGCCTTTTCACGGTCAAGAAGGCACCAACTTCAAAATGTATTTCACATTTCTACATATATGATCCAATGTCAATACAGATTCATGTTTCAACGGGTGAAGTATCCCTTTAAAGATGCTTTATTGGCATGAATGGTTACAACTGTTGTTGCCAAAGTGCTGCTAACACATGCCTAACACATGCCGTTGCAATTTGGTAGAATTTCTTGATATAGGGTCCTGACATTATCTAGAATTTCAGGAGTTCATGTGAGATAAGTCAGGCTCTAATGGGTGAGAAAGTAGAAAGATAATGATGCCTGACTAAATGCATTATGGGTTTAAGTTAAATAGCCTTTGCACATTGTTTACTAAGTGTTCATAGCAAATGTGACAGGCCATCAACACTGGCATGTATAATGCATCTGAAGGTCATCCCCTGGTGCGAAGTGGTAAAGTGCACAGACCATCATTAGCCCATTAACGGAACCAACAAAGACAAAAGCATTCCCTGTTATTTAAACTATTAAATATTGTGCACATTCAAACATTAAATAAGCTTCTACTACTTGATTAGTTGGTTTTTTAAAATTCCATATGCTGTATTCATTTCAGAATATTTACGACATTTTGTGAGAGGAAAAGTGAGGAAGTCCTGTTTATTTAATTGCAGGGAAAGAGGAGAGCTTTTATCTCCTCAGCAGTTTCTCAGAACACTTACAAACACTGATGCAGTCAGACTGTCCTAACTGAATCTTCTAATTGCCCTCCAGAGCGTCCCTCTCCATTAGGCTTCGGGCCGACCAAGAGGAGTGTCTTGGTTCCTGAGCTGCCGGCACACATGCATATACACACGCTGACTGCAATGCCTCAGAGATACTCCCACCAGAGGAGGAAAGCTAACACAGCGGCTGCTAGAAGAATGGAGAGGAGAAGCAGGGAGCGGAGGAAAAGCAACAGCAACAACTCAAATACATGCCACAACCACCGCTCCAAGAAGCTGGCCTCGCTCTCCAGGTACCAGCACCACTCAGAGAGTTAGGTTGCCTCTTCACTCTCACAAACATTATGTCAGCTTCTCTACAGAAGTGCTACTTTTAGATTGAATAAGTTTGTTAATAAAGTTGATCTTCATATTACAAGTGTTGCTGGAGCTTTTTTAGTGATTTGATATGTTTGACAGCAATATAACTTTAATTTCTTTATCAGCTGCATAACTCGAGTAACTTGTAGTTTTGGAGGATTGCTTTTTATGTCATGCACTGACTGAAACAAACTCTGTCCAGGTCCCTTATCCTATGTCACTCCAAGACCAACGATGAATATCCAGAAGAGAGGCATTCTGGAGAAGTGTCAGACGAATGCAAGACATGGGGCTGGAGAGCAGACGTGACTGTCGGGGATCTGACACTGTGCAGAGCTGCAGAAAATAAACAGCAGAGCACGACTCAGCCATCAGGCCTGGAGAGAGCAGAGAACCAGGTGCACCACACCACCACATTCAGGGAGAATAAAAGGAGTGTGAGGAGGTCCTTCAGCATCAAGGTAAAACAGCAGGAATATGTGGAACAGTGTTTATTTGCATACAAATGTATGAAAAATAATCTAAACATCTGTGGTGCAATGGATCAACGATGATTTGTGAACTGTTTGGATCACCCCCCTGGTGCGGACCACATTTGATCCACAGATTGATAACAAATAAATGTACTGCTGCTATATACGCTTGCAGAGTCTCAATGAAAAGTATGAAGTGATTAATGAGTGTAAAAGTCACTTTGATCTTCTAGAGCAGCCTTTCCCAAACTTTAAACTGCCGCGGCCAACTCTGATATACAAAATAACTCCGGGGCCCGTTAAAAAATAAAAGTTATGACTACATCTATAACTTTCAGTTAGGGTAAATTATTGGACATGACAACATGATATTATGGCAAGAGAGACACCAATGTTTACTAAACATTATGTCCATGAATAGTCATGACACGCCTTACTTACACTTAAAGGGTTGACTCATGGTGAATCATCATTATTGTGATATTTATTTTATTTTTAAACTTGGTGGAGGGCTTTGCACCTGCAGTACCCACATGGCCCACCAGGGGGCCGCGGACCACACTTTGGGAAGCACTGCTGTATACAAGTATAAAAACAATGTCTTTTTAGAAATATTTTTACGTGAATGTTTCACAGGCATTCACACACAGGTCATAAAGTGTTGATATTTCATTGTGTATGGTAACTGAGTGTCAAAGGGTTTTCTCTCTACATTTCTGAGTTTATCATACAAGTCAGCAACAACAATCAGAAACTTAGCTTTAATAACATTTTTCCACACATGTCTGAAAACTGGGCGGTTTGAGTTCTGAGATTAATTACGTCATACATTTCAAACCAATATAAAAACTACACACACCCAGCCAAGTCAGGTGCAACACAGCTAGTCTGCTCCTGCTCAATGTGGCCTTCAAGAGTCTGAGCCAATTCTCACTACGTCAACTTTTAGCTAGCTAACTGCCTGTAAAAATTCTTTCTACTTATATCTGTCTGATATATTATTCTGACCTCTTTGCCACTCTGTCTCTCCCTCCCTCTGCCCTTTAGGGAGGGAGATGATTTTTACAAAACGAGGGACAGGAGCTGTTAAAAAAGTGCCGTTGCTTCTGAATATTCATGCAAAATCTTAAGGGACAATAGTTTTGGTATTGGAAGCTTTCCTGTTTTTACTTTTAGTCAAAGTTGATAATGTTGGAGAGGGTTTTGGTTGTATGATGACCCCCAACTACCCCCAGCTATAAACTGTGTAAGATTTGAGCTTTTAATGAATTTTTTTAATCTGACATGAGCAGAGGAGTGTAACAACAATCCAGTCATTGTTGTTCCATACTATTGTCAATGTCTTGGTCTTGGTATTAGTTTGATAATGTCACACTCAGATATCAGCTTGCTGCACCAAAAACCTTTCAGAATTGTTTGCAAAATCCTGTCTCAAGTTTTGAGATTTACTTGGAATGGTGATGGATTCAAATTGAATTTGCAGACAATTTCTTTGAGCAAATAAAAAAAAAAATGTATTACATCATTTAAAATCCATTTGCATTGAATCAGTGTCCGTGGTAAGATTATGGACTCTGTTGCCAACATGAGGAGTTAAATTAAATTCAATTGACTTTACAGTAATATGTTTTGCACACATGGCCCCAAAAGGCTTATTCAGTCCATTTTCAACACATTTATCTGAATTCTAAATTAAGAATCAATCAAATGATATTTCTTTCTCAGCAGTATGATATTTATCTACGAGTGATTTTAGTATCCCAAGCATCAATATGCAAACGCTGTACTCCAAGGGAATGTTTCTTGTCTAAATGATGATCACATGATCCTGTGTTGCTGAGACTGTCAAACACTCAGACAAAGACAGGGTTTGTTCTGACTCTCCAGCTCAGCCTCACAGCACATTCCACTAATGTATGATATGATACGTCAGTCAATCATTCAGCTCATAGAGATCCCATAGTGATCTCACATCACTCAGCACTATCCCAAGGAACTGACTCCCTTTACAAACACGACTTCATGTCACAGATCTGGTTGGACAGCGTACCTCTCCACTGAGTAGGGCTGAAATCTTCATAATTCTGTGTGCCGGCGGAGGTGTGTCTGTGACGTGTATGCCCTGTGTTTGTCTTGAGTTTGTTCTTCTGGGAGTTCTCCCCTGGTTTAGTTGAACTCTGATGACTCATGATTGACAGATTAAATTATCAAGATAGATGCGTGGAATCAGATTTTATTGTGTCTGATATAAATCTGATAGATCAGGGAGAAAGAGTTGTTGTTTGTGCCATTTGAACCTGCAGACAGGGCTGGACTGAATCTGGCATACCCAGTGAGCTGGCACAATTTAGGGCCTGTATGATTTAAAAAAAATTTTTTTTATATTTTATTGATTTTTATAACAACATTATAATGGCAAACAATTATAAAAACAAACAAACAGACTAAAAGGGAACAACAAAACAGGCAGGAAACATAACAGACAATAAATGGATGACAGAGATTAGATACAGCGATGCAGAAAGTATCATCAGTGCATCACCAGAAGGGTGAAAACTGAACATTCACATCCTCTGCATTGTATAAAATTTCAACATTGACATTTATTTCTTCCTATTTCCCTCTTTTCACCAACATTATATTTTAAACAGGGGATTTCCTTTTTCTCGGTTTACGCGTCTCTCCCCCAGCTCGTGTCCTCTGGTGCGCTCTTCTTCATAATGCTCTCGTCTCCTCCCTCTAAAGCCCGCTGCTGTTACTCTGTAGGACGCTTGGATTGGGGGACCTCACCACTGTTTGTACCCCCGTCTTCGATACCTCTCTCCAGAACATTTATGTCCGATCAGACACAGCGCTGGCCAGCTGTCTGCTGCTCAACACGAGTGTCACACCTGAGCGCCACAGCGGACACAGCTCACACCTCATGCACAATGTATGACACTTCATCTTCAAAAGATGGAGGGCAGAAAAGAGAGGCCCTGTTTAATGCCGAGGTTTTCTTGTAAGCAGATTTGTCTCCTATAACTTAAAAGTATTGTGCGTTTATTTGCCTCTCCCACTAATACCTATTTTGCGCTTGCTTTCTGTCCAAACTCTCCGTGATGTAAACCAGTAGAACACACAAAAACCTAACTGAAATACTACAGCCTCCACAAGCTTTGAACCTGGTGTCATTCACGCAAATTTTCTACTGCGGTCAAGCCAGCCGCTCCTCGAGTTTACATGGTGAAGTGAGTCGCCCCTAAATTTGAAGTGCCCACGTATTCTGATCTTTATGGTAAATGCTCCGGACTCCAGAGCGAGCAGGAGTAACAGACAGAGAGAGCGATTTTGTTATTAATCTCCTTTTCCAGACAAAAAAAAATCTTCCATGAGTAGAAAATGATTCTGATATTCTGATTTTGTGAAATCCATTGTCAAAGTCCATTATAAATCACTATAATGAGTCTTTTTTATGACTTTGATGTCTTGTAAAAAATACTTTTTCCATAAGTAGAAAATGATTCAGATATGGTATCTGATAGCCACAAAATCAATGGATTTCACAAAAAGTACACAGTAAAAGTACTTCATATTACTTGTGCATGTATTATAGGAAGTACTAAGTCCAACCATATCAGAATCATTTTCTACTTATGGAAAAAATATTTTTTACAAGACATCAAAGTCATAAAAAAGACTCATTATAGTGCTTTATAATGGACTTTGTCAATGGATTTCACAAAAAGTACACAGTAAAAGTACTTCATAGTACAGGTGCATGTATTATAGGACGTACTAAGTCCAACCATATCAGAATCATTGTCTACTTATGGAAGAATTTATTTTTACAAGACATCAAAGTCAGAAAAAAAGACTCATTATCGTGATTTATAATGGACTTTGACAGTGGATTTCTCAAAAAGTACACAGTAAAAGTACTTCATATTACTTGTGCACGTAGTCTAGGAAGTACTAAGTCCACCCATATCAGAATCATTGTCTACTTATGGAAGAACATATATTTTTATATTTTTTTTCCAAGGAAAACACCTTATTTTGAAAAACGGAAGTTATCGCAGACTCGCAGTATTATTCTCAAACTAATTTCACCGACCTCCGAAGCTATTCCCTGAACAATATTTTGTTTGCTCCCATTTCATACACGTATATCTCATAGTCAGTTTTATGGTAAGACCTATGCATTTAGCACTTCACTTCATCGCTCTCTCGCTCTGCTCGCTCTGGAGTCCGGAGCATTTACCATAAAGATCAGAATACGTGGGCACTTCAAATTTAGGGGCGACTCACTTCACCATGTAAAAGCGAGGAGCGGCTGGCTTGACCGCAGTAATTTTCTTAGTAGATCACCCGCAAAATGCCCACTAACCAAATGTGCAAACTTTTGAAGTGAACACGCAATTTAGTACTCCTTACTTGGGAGCTTAGTAAATCTGGCCCTAAATATGCTAATAACAGGTCTACAGAGCAGCAATGGTTTATTTTTTAAACTATGACAGCTGGCTGTCATTATAAATCACATCTCAAAAAGTGTCGACTCCACCTATCCCCTCTGTTCTCTCAAAATATTTTGAATCAAGGAGCTGCAAAATATGCAAAGACTCTGCATCAGTATCAGCAGGTGTGGTCTGCTACCACTACACCCACTGCAACATGTGGAGAGAGAGGAGAGGTGTATGGCCCTGCCAGGTAGAGAGCAGGAGGAGCAAGTGTGTGTCAAACTTGTAATTAAATAACAGTATTCCCCTAAATTAGCTTTATTTTATCTGACAGAAAGCAGAAACCTCAGCACACATTTACAGATCGCTGTGATTGTCAGTGCCTTGTAGAACCCTTGCCTTCTTTGCTCCCCATCCATCACTGAGTCACTGCGTTGCTCTGTTTGGGCCATATTCAGAATACTTTGGGCCATGCATGCATCCAAGGGTACGTTATTCTGTGCCAAAGCTTCATGATAAAGAAAATGACATTCAGTATGGGCGCAAGGTTTGCCGTAGTAATTAGTAAAATTGCCTTTAGTTATCTGAAGGATCAATAGTAGTCTACTAAATATTAGCATTAACATTTTCTAAAATATTTGAATATTAAAAATGATAAATATAGGGTTAGGGTTATGGGATTATAGAGGTGTGAAAGTGTATGAATGGATTACGGATGAATACTGATGGACACTATGCAGAGCAGCTTCTAAAATCAGTGTGTGAATGTGGAGGTGTGACCTGCGGTGTAAAAAGTGCTTTGAGTAGTCAGAAAAGTCTATTCACCAATGAAACCTTAGTGCTAATCCCATGTCCTTCCATCTTCTGCCTGATGCTCGATAGATTGATAAGGCTTGGGTTTCTTAGTCTTGTTGACTGTGTGTGTGTGTGTGTGTGTGTGTCACTGCAGGAGAGCAGTATCTGGAGGATGTGTGTGGCCACAGGCCCTGCTGAGGAGGCTGATAACACCTTTCAGACGGAGGATAAAGACACAGAAAGACCCGGAGGGAATGGAGGTAACCTTCACAGGTAACACATGCAGAACTTACTGAACTCTTTATTCCTCAGGAATGTGGTGGATCAACACAAATACATTCATAATATAAGGCTCAACGAGAAAATGTTTGATAAAAAGAAAACCATTTAATAACTAAAAGAGAAAGAACTGATTCATTTTATGAAGGTTAAAAAATGGTTTGAAACAGGCGGGCTCTTGAAATCTGAATGGATATCTTAAAGGCTTTATATGTGATTTTTTGATCCAGCAGATGTCGCCCTTGATCACCAGCATGAAACCAAAACAACTCGCGCTGCATTGTTGTGTTAGCATGCTAATGCTAGCGATCTTTATTCTGCTCGTATCTTCACACTGCATGTAAATTTACCTGAAATGAGCGTGATCTAGAAACACAGTTAAGCAGTGAGTACAGTATGTTATTCTTCTTTTCTCTAGTCCCTCAATTAAACAACTTTTATACGTGAGGGGAGGAGTCAGCCGGCCGTCCCGGCGATGTAAACAAAGTGAAGCTAGGACTCTGAAAACTCTGAAAACATCACAGACAGTGGGACTCAGGTGTTACACCCATTGTAGACAGTCATGACTCACAGAGTTATTTTCAGAGGATATACTTGATTTCTACATTTAAGTGTGAAAAATCACATAGAAAGACTTTAAGTATCTTATGGAGTTCAACAAAAATGCAAAACAGTGGGTGAAAAATCAGGGTGTTTTTTCTTTCACGATTAATTATTTTACCCTGATTTGAATTTCAATGGTTAGTCTAAAATAATAGAATTTGAAACAAGCAATTATCCCATTTTGTATAGCCTTTGAAATTACATTTTTCCTTTTTACAGTCTCAAAACCCTTCTGAGGTCATCTTAAGACATGATAGAATCCCCCTTGTCCAGAAACTAAATATAGTATATGAAGCAGTAACTCCGTTAGTAACTCAGGTACTTTTTGGTAGTAGTAACTAATAACTCTAACTACTTACTTATTTTCAGAAACATGCCCAACACTGGCTGTTACAAATTCATAAATCATATTTTCCCCCACTGTGGGTCTAATCCTTCAGTAAAAGTGCGTGTGTGTGTGTGTGTGTGTGTGTGTGTGTGTGTGTGTGTGTGTGTGTGTGTGTGTGTGTGTGTGTGTGTGTGTGTGTGTGTGTGTGTGTGTGTGTGTGTGTGTGTGTGTGTGTGTGCTGCCTGGCAGAGGGCAGGAACAGGTGCGTTCGTGTGTGTGTTAGTGAAGCAATGTGACAGACAGCACGAGCTGATGTGCTAGGAAAATCTAGCTTGTATTTATTTTTGAATATAGTTTTGACATTGATTTAAAAAAAAAAAAATGTTCATATACACACAGATGTTTCAGACAAAAGTGTGCCTCGAAGTCATGGACATTTATGGAACTGTATTGGCAAAAGTGTAAGAAGAAGTCACACAGGCTTCCAGTTGTCTCTGTGTTTCTTTCCTTCAGAGGCTGCAGCTTCCTGAGCCCAGACAAGCTGGCTCCCTTTAACGGACACTTTCTAAACGGCAGTGCTTTGATGGTCGGGGAGAGGCTGACAAGCATTCACATTAAAGCCAACTGTGAGGTAATAGCTGCTCACACATTAAATCCACTTTCATGTGATATTTTTCCTTGTTTCTTTATTCTCTGAAAATCCACTATGGTGCTATCCAAACATACTTGTTTGTATCCCTGCATTCTTAAAGAGGTCATATTATGCCCTTTTTGGGGTTCGTATATTTAATCTATGTATCTACTAAAGTATGTTCACAATAGATAAAGTTCTAAAAAAGTGTCTGTTTTCATGAACTGCCACTCCATACACCAGCTCGCTTCTGACTAGTGATGTGTAGTTCGTGAACGACTCGTTCAAAACGAACGAATCATCTGGGTGAATGAACTGAACTGAATCACTTAATGAAAAGAGTCGTTCATTTCTCAACTTCAGTTGCGCTCTCCTCTCTCCCGTCTCGTGTCTCTCTCTCTAGACCGTAAGAGTCACTCAAAGCCCTCCCTCCTCTCCTCAGTCAGTACAGTGTGTGTGTGTGTGTGTGTGTGTGTGTGTGTGTGTGTGTGTGTGTGTGTGTGTGTGTGTGTGTGTGTGTGTGTGTGTGTGTGTGTTCTACGAACTGAACGAGAGCTCCGACGTGAATCACTGAACAGAACGGTCGGGGAAAATAAATGTGATTGTTTTAGCAGCTTTCAGTTTGCAAACTGTAACTTTATCCAACTAAATTCTCAGCTCATTGGTTTATTATTCACCACCGGCTGTTCTCAGTACGATCGCAAGCAGAACTAAACGTTCGGCCGTGTTTCAGCTTATTAAATTCTGATTCACAGACAGAGCTGCGGAGAAGTACTGAACGATTCAGTGAACGATTCGGTGAACGAATCACTTTACTGAACTGATTCTACTGATTCAGTACACTGAAAAGAACTGCTTTTCACATCACTACTTCTGACTCTCTCTCTAAGACTCTGAAGTGCCCACGTTCAGAGTCCACACGTGTTCCAAGTCTGATCTGATTGGTCGGCCTGTCGGCTCTGCCGTAATTGATCAGTCGCTCAGCACGGTTCTCGGAAATGTCACGCCCCTTTTACCATATTGGGAATGCAGCCACTTTAGCTCTGAAGGGAGCAAAAACATTAGCACCTTAGCACTACTGTGCTACCGCATATCGTGGGCGTGCTACAGAAGTTAACGGGCGTGCAACATGAACTGCAGGGCTTGCCACAACGAGCCAATGGGCTTAGATCAGTGATATCACACTGACAAGACGTCACACTGGCAAAAACATTCAGAGGGGGGCTAGAACCGAGCGTTACATGCAGCTAATGCTACAGCTAACAGGAGGACGTTTCCGCAGACTTTGAATTTTTGCACATAGATGTGCCTAAACATGCACAGGACACTGTGTGGAAAACACACTAAAGAGCATATAAAACCAGAAAAAGCAGAATATGGGCCCTTTAATTCAGAGTTTAAAATGATTTATTTAACAGTATTTTACAGACTCCGTCATGACAACTTCATGCACTCAGAGGGTAAAGCGAGGCCGGCAGCAGGATAGGATACTCCCCCTATGGAGTCTAGACCCTGGTGGTGGTGGTGGTAATAGAAGAATGCTGGATGTGATGAGGAGTGGGTTTCTGAGGCTGTATCTGAACTCTGCTGAGCTGTAATGGAGGACGAGGGCCACAGCGATCACACTGAAATGACAAATGACTGTGGAAGAGAGAAACAGATTTTAAAATGTGACCACAGCAGGATGACTGGTTGAGAACGGTTGTGGCAGAATCGGGTTGTATTATTACTTAAAGAATAAACGCCCAATATCAGCTGATCAATGTAGCGAGGGAGCAGCTAAGTTGATTGAATGTGTGAGAGAATATAAATAGTCTTCCTGCTTGTCTTAATAGATTGTTGCGGCTCAACAAAGTGTAAATGTCTTAATTTATCTAAACATATTTTCTAATAACATTCTGATGCTCAGTTTTAAAAATGAATCAATATTCTAAAAATCAATACTGCAGGAACTCTAGCCATGGTTTTCAGTCACACAAGCAGTCGAGTCACAGAAGCTAAAGGTCACGTTTTGCTATGGATGCTTCCACACATTTACAAGGTAGGGTTGGTAATTTCCTCCAGATACACTTTTTAAGATTTTGGTGTAAATTGTCTTTAGGTCCTGACAGACATTAATAACTCAGGTGCTCTGAAAAAGGAAAAAATAAAATCAGTCATCTGTAGCAGTTGAAAGTCTGTAAAAACTTTGACCAATGTCTGCCACGAGGTACCAATCTGATGAACCAATCAGACGCCTCCCTGTCTCCCTGCTCGCTCTCTACCTCATGCTAGCCCACACTCAAGGCGCGTCACTGATGACAAAGTTTATGCTGTGAGTTTGTCGTTGGCCGTTGTGAGTAGTAAAATAGTCAGGTTTGTTTTACGTGTATGATGTGCTGAGGTCTGCTTCTGGAGGCACAGCACTGGTGCATGTAAGTGAGAGGGCGTGGCTTTAGAGGGAGCACAAAGGGAGGGGGGGGGGGGGGTGTAGACTGAGCACTGAGGGAATGCTACTTTCAAAGTCATGCTAGTTTTTAAAAATGATCAACCCTGAGTTTAATGTTGGCTGAGCAGTAAGCACACAACAGTCTGTGTGTTTTTTTTTACAACAGATCAGAAGTTTCATTATACAATACATATACAGATACAAATGCAAACCAACAAATCGAATGCCTCATATTATATTTGAGAAATACTTCTGCATGGCTACACAATGTCAGTGTCCGAGTGTCCTCTGTCCACATTAAACACTTCTGTGTGGGCATTACATTTTTGTCATGCCTCAGTCACATTCAGTCTTCCCACACAAAATAAACAAAAAGGCTCGACAAAATCCCCCCCACCAGAGAGCACATTCTAACTTTGTTTATTCCTAATATTTTTATTTCAAAGAAGTTAAAATTCTAATTAGACAAGAGCAATATTAGAAGAAGAACATTCTGTACCTTTAATAAAACTTGCTTCACCGTACTCTTGGGATTTCTAGTATTGTATATCATATATATAATGTGAAATCTAGAGAGGATGAAGTTTGGGGTTTGATTCACAATGAGTATGCTAATGCTTTAAATCATACAAAACGTTTATTACTTTTGACTCAAGGACGGGTGTGGAGAACAGCCAGCAGCACATTCTGTGTGTCTGGGTGTCATGTTGGTGCTGAATGCAGCATGCTGTGTTTTTATTGCTCCTTGGCAGCCATTGAGGAAACACATGATTGGTGTTTTTCAGGGACTATTTTAAGTTTTTTAGTGTCTGTGGTGCTGGTCCCGCTGTGCAATGTAACACTTCATCATCTTTGCCAAGTATATATGAGTCACTTTTAGAAGCTGTGGAAACCTGTTCAACAGAATGAGGAAGAAATGGAGAAAAGGAGGAAAGAATGTGTAACATGTGAAGCCTGGGCTCAGCTGTTATTTTCTCTGATGACAACCTTCAGTATGGTGGCCAAAAAGGGCAAATGTCCAATAACAGATGAAACAACTTACATTAGAGAAAATCATGCGGCAAACTAATCTGTATTCATTCAAAAGCAAACACAAACACCCAAAACAAATACAGGGACTGAAACATGCTGCAGATGAGAGAAATGGGTTGCTTCAGCCACTCTACTGCACTACCACTAAAAACTTTACATATCCAAAATGTTGTATTATATTCACTTTCAAGTTTAATGGAATTCAGTTTCCAACTACAAACTTTTATTCAAATTTGGTATGGAAACTCCTCAAATTTTACAATAAAAAATAAAATGTGATGATTTAATTTGAGATATAAATTCTTTAAATTCAGCTTCTACTGACACATTTCTACTGCATTACGTGTTTCAATAAGTGGTTCTTCTTTTTCAAAATTCATGCACATTTAAATCAGAATGTTACATCATGAACGACGACCTTAAATGAAATTCTAATGACACAGAACAAAGAATCATTCATTCCTAGCTCCTTCCATCTTTCTTATCATTCAGAGAAAAATCTGAATGATAAGAAAGATGGAAGGAGCTAGGAGGAATATATCCAGGGAACACACGAGTGGAAGGAAGCAGACACGTCATGCCCGTTCACACTGGAGGGGCTTTTTCAAAATCTGACTGCAGAACTCCCAGTAGTCACATACTGAACACAACCATTCAAAAAGTCCAGTTCTCACAGCGTGTAAATGTTTACAGCATGTTACTGGTTAAAAACGAGTGAACTGATGAGACAAATTAAACTGAAGGGAAAACGCAGAAAGGAATGAAACAAAACTAAAACAATAAAAATATTACACTGAAGACAAGAGCTTAAAAAATAAACAGGAAACTAAAACCTCAAATCAGGAATATGACAGAAATGACACGAAATGAGGAACACAGGGCTGAAATTATTAAAGGAAACAGTAAATTAATTATGAACAACGAAACCACCTAAACAAGAACTGGTGACAGACAGTTATTCATCACAATTACACGTTGGATGTGTTTTTTTAAAGGACATAATTATGGAGGGGAAAATAATAATTTGGGCTTCAGAGATACTTCCCACGATTGGTGTGTCTGGTGAGGCCATGGTTGTGATGCTTCTCTTTGTTGTTGTGTTGTAAACTCTAGGACGTTTCCACATGTGAAGACACTCTGTGTGTAAAAAGTGTGACTACAAGCCCACAGCATCCATCTGTACCTCTTTCATTGTCTGGATACACAACTGAGGACCTCATGGCTAACAACAACCACCTTAAGGTAGACTCGTCTTTATATTGTTTGACCCACTCTTTAACATAGAATCATTATCTAATACTGTACTTCTAAGGGAAGGAAATGTCCATTTAAGTATTTTTCTGTTTACCTTAAACATAAATGTGAGTCCATGCGTGTTTGCTTGTTTTTGTGTAGTTACCAATCCCAGAGGTGAATGAGGACAGATGCTGGGAAACTGAGGAGACTGATCTTAGCCCACCAGGAGAAATGTCCAGTGATGGGACACGTTCCAAGTCGACCAGTGAGTATCACACAGTTTTCATTAAATACCAAAAACGTTCTTATAGCTGCGATTACGTTTAGCCTTTATTTGTCTTCTACAAATAAAGACATGAAATGATTCCACAAGTGACTAACTATTCACATGTGATCGAACACAGTCTGGTGCAGTCATGTTCATGGACGTATAGCACAGGAATATAATTTTGTCCGATGTTGACGAGATAAGTTTAGTTTAGTTTAGTTTATTTTAGTTTAGTTTAGTTTATTTTAGTTTAGTTTATTTTAGTTTAGTTTAGTTTAGTTTAGTTTAGTTTAGTTTAGTTTAGTTGCACATTTTTTGAAAGAAGAGTCAAACAGAAAATGAAAACAAATAAAAAATAAAACACATGTGCAGGTGAGTTAGAAACCCATGAGGGCTTATCTCAAAACCTCACCTAAAGAGATTAAACAAAGTTAAAATAAAATACAGTAAAAATAACAAAAAATTACATACAAACATTGAAAACATAAAAATAGAGCAAAACAGGACATACAGAATGTAGACAATATAACAAAATCAGGACAATTCACTATTCACTACAAATCTTTCTGACATCAAAACATTTCTGAGTCTCAATTTGTATCTAGAAAAAGACAAAAAATCACAAAGTAAATGAAGATGTGTGTTCCATAATTTGACTCCATGGTATCGTATTGAGTCCTCGAGATGTACGACACATTGGAAGGTATAGGTTATTGATTTGTCTAGTTGAGTAATAGTTCACTTGAGAATGAAAAATGAAAAATGCTTTAAAGCTTTCTGGTAAGTTTGCATTCATGTATTTAACTTTAAAAATAAAGCTTCTTATTTGAAGAATTGTCAATATGTTACACTTCAGAAAAAGAGGGGAGGTTGCATCACAGGACTTGGAGAAAGTTGCCATTCTGACAAAACGTTTCTGGAGTAATAGAATTTTATGTAGATATGTTTGGAAAGTTACTGTTTTACTTTAAATGAAGACATAGCTCAAAGGCCTATATTTTTCACGACTAAGACAAAAGGGCACTGAAGAAAGCAGCAATTCATTGTTTACACTGTACAACTTTTATTTTTCATTATCAGTTTGGGTCTATTTTTTCTAATTGAAGTAGTTAAATGTTTGAGCTTGGAAAAAATATAGTCAGGTGTCAAAATTGGAAAATTATGGTGATTTTGGCTAAATGAATATTCAATTGCCCTTTAAATATTCAAACTGATAAGAACAGAGTGAACCATTAAGTGCTGTGCATTGTGGAGGCTGATCTGTTCTAAAGGGCAGTCAAAGCTTTTAGAGTTATTATGACGGACAATGGGAGGGAGGAGAGAATGATGGGGAAATTGTCTCTAATACGTTTATTGTCTGTAGGGAGGTGTGAGGCCAGGGGTTTATATCTTTATAGAAACAGGAAGCCACACCGCTTATGGGAAATGTGGTCCTAATTGAGTAAAGAGACAGGCTACATCCTCTGAGAAACCAAAAAAAGACAGCACTATAATTCTAAACTATGATCTCTCTCTAGACCAAACCACGTGCATGCCTAAATTTAGGAATGGATGAAGGGCAAAGTCAGGTGAGATTAGACCACCACAGGCGATGTCAGAGTACAGATTTGAAGTAGAAAACACACAATAGGCACACAACAACTCTCTTGGCCTGATTCACTCAGAATAAATTGCAGCTGCTAAAAGTTGGAACTTGTGCATCTTTTGCTTCCACTATCTACTCTGTCTCAGGGTTGAATTCTTACAGTGCTAATGATATGCGCAATCTCCTCCAAAACTTTTTGACCTGTTCCCTGCAGTTTGCATATTGCCTTGTGTCTTAATGTGGAGAGAAGCTCGATTTTGACTCTGCACAGAGTAAAGGTGGTGTTGTCTCT
This sequence comes from Labrus mixtus, assembly GCF_963584025.1. Taxonomy (NCBI): domain Eukaryota; kingdom Metazoa; phylum Chordata; class Actinopteri; order Labriformes; family Labridae; genus Labrus; species Labrus mixtus. Next base: position 35,308,683 of record NC_083612.1, on the reverse strand, counting down.
GCACCTCAGATTGTGTGCTACGTATCTAGCAACACGCCCGAAACCCCTTTGGGCCATGAGCTTTAGCCAGCGTGTTTTAAATGGTAAATGGACTTGAGCCTGTACAGTAAAGCGCTTTTCTATTCTTCTGACTACTCAAAGCATCTACACAGCAGGTCACACCCATTCATTCAGTGATGCCAGAGGCTGCCATGTAAATGGACCATCAGTATTAACAGATCTATACACATTCACATGCTGCTGACGTAGCATGTGTGAGAACAACACATGGACATGTTGCTGCAGGAGCTGGGGATTGAACCCCAGACCTTCTGGTTGGAAACAACCGACATACTAAATGTGATGTATTATAGTAGAAATTATCTGATGCATAAAACAAACATTTAATGCAATTTTTGCATTTCAAAATAGAAACAAAAATTTCTTAAATACAGTTTTATGGTTTTTACTGCCCCCCAAGGTCTACAGATTTACCCTCTTTTTTGTGTAGGTACTTTGATTTAAACCTTATTGTTATTTTCTGATAAGAACGTGTGTTTAACCAGATGTTCATCCCTACTGGATTGGGGATCTGGACAGCATCATCATGAAGACCCCGGGGCTATATACCAGTCACCCTCGTGTGAACACTGGTTTTTATGGAAACAGGAAGTCTCTGTCCCAACAGCTGGATTTTACTCACACCATTTCACAGGTGATTCATTGTCTGATATTATAAACAGAATACAGAAGAGATCACATCTGGCCATTACAAATGTTCAATAACGTCACCGTGAGGGAAGGAAGTCTTATAAAACAAAAGTATGAAACATTTATTCTAGTGTTATGTAACAACACTCAACAAGCATGAGATCTTTGATTCTCTGCTGGAAGTTTTAGAGTTTAGAGATAGGAGAGTTTTATGACAACTGTGATGATAGAGATGCTAAGAAAAGTCCTTCAGACCTGTGGTTAGATACAGAATGATGCAAAACATGTGAACTGAGTGTGTGTGTGTGTTGCATGCTGCTCATGTCCAGCCCTTACAGCGACCGTCCCGCTCCCTCAGCTCTGCCCAGCTGCTACACTCCTGCAGCAACGTGCAAGCCTTCATCATCTGTAACATTGTTCTGATGAAGGGCCAAGGCAAGGTAGGAACATCACACCTCTAAAAGTTCGAAAAGATTCATTACTAAACTGTCTCCAATGTTGTGATCAAAAGTTACCAAGGCTCTCTGTCCTTGTTGCTCTTCACTCCCTAATTGTTCCCATCAGACTCCTGCAGCTGCTGGAGAGTAAGAGCAGCTGTTAGTACTTTCCACTTTGTGTCGATATAAAAAGAGCTATATGTTATTTCCAGGGATGAGTATGATTGACGTCAGTATGTGGATAAAGATTTACTACTAATGCACCTGCGCACATGTTTTTTTAGGCTACAATTGCTCAACTCAGTTAGTGTTACATGCACCATGTCAGCTCTGGCTAGTAAAAGAGATGTCTAAGTACTTTCAAACAAAAAAAACAATGGTAATGTGAAATGGTCAGGTATGCTCACACATAAACTGTGCTCTCAATGTTCAAAAGTACAACATGTCTACATGAGGCAATAGTGCAGTGGTAAGTAGTGCAAACGATTATATTAAATTAAGTAATTAGGTAAAAGATGTGTAACTTCTTTGTGCTATGAATCCTTTTTTCAGTACACAACTCAGGGACGAGCAGTAAAGAGCATTTAAAGAGTTAAAGATAAAGTATCTTTAAAGCGAGTCTAAGCAATTTACATCAGCTTCTTCTTTTTACATAAACTTCTGTAACTCAAGGTAATGATTGAATTTAATAATCACAAATGATATCATCCCCAAACCCAATCTTCACCTGATGTTCTAAGCCCTGAACCCTCATGGACTTTATAGTCAGGTGTGCAATGCCCCCTAAATATTATAAAGATTTACAGTAAAGCAACACTACAGGGTTTATATTTATTTATTTACTTATTTATTTATTTATTTATTTATTTATTTATTGATTGATTGATTGATTGATTGATTGATTTACTTATTTGTTTGTTTGTTTATTTATTTATTTACTTATCTATTTGTTTATTTATTTTATTTTATTTTGTTTATTTATTTGTTTATTTAACATGGACGTACAGTAACATTGGTGCTGTAACATTTAACCATGCACAAGTTCCAGATGCACTGCTCTTAGTGTTTTTATGAGCTCATGTGCGTTTGGGTGTGGGAACAATGTTGTTTCTCCTGCAGCCATGATTTAATACCTTTGTTAAAAACATTTAAACTGTGTAGCATTTTCAGTTCAGTGGGTAGACCATTCCATAGATTAGCTCCAATAACAGAGAAGGCTGAAAAGACGTTTTTCACATTGGAACGCAACAGTTACCGCTTACTGAAGCGCGTGTGTTGATTCGACTTGAATCCTGACGTCTTGTTACAAATTCATCAGAGAAGATGCCAGACCATGCAGATATTTAAACATTAATTTGAGGTTGCAGTAGCTAATGAAGCTTTCAAAGCTAAACATATTGTGTACCTCTAATACGCGACAATGGTGCCTTCTTATTGTTTTTTTGTCCATGATTTTGAATGATTGGTTGTATAGGGATATGATTGGCTTTAAAGTTGTTTGTGAGGCTTGAGACCAAGAACTGCTGCAGTATGATAGATGTGATAATATCATAGCATGCATATATAGCTGGGCTGTACTAAATGATTCTGAAGCAGTTTAGATTAGATCTAACTTTTTTTGCAGGTGTAATTTACATGTTATAAAGTATAGCAAACAATTCATTTGTAAATATATAACAGAAAAAAACAAACTATAAATATGTTACTAATGATCTCAAATTGATAATAAGATAATAATGAGAATGTTTGCCTTAATATCAATGCTATGTATATATATATCGATATATAGATATCGATATATATTAATTACGAGCATGTGGATCGTACTGGTTGCGTCAATGGTCATGCAGCGATCGCAGTGAAGAAATGTCAACACACTCTACCACTCGCTCAAGGTGAATCCTCCTGATTTTATTCAGCTGCATTCTTGCATCAGCTCTCTCAGTCTGTGTAAAAATCTGTTTGCATTCACACATGCAGCTCATCCGGAAAAGCACTCTTAGTCTTTGAGTGTGATGATTGGAATTGGATGTATGGTTGTGATTGTGATTATATTTGAATTCAAACATTTTAGTGTGTAGTAATTGTATTAATATCATGATCCTCCTGCTGTGTCTAGGGTCTGGGTTTCAGTATAGTGGGAGGGAGTGACAGCATCTATGGACAGATGGGGATCTATGTCAAGACCATTTTTCCTGAAGGGGCCGCAGCTGCTGATGGAAGACTGCAGGAAGGTAAATTTGCAAAGTTAAGGAAAGGGTTAATGTGTTTCTCTATAACTATTTACTGCTCATAATTAATCTCTTATTAGTACCTTACTCTATATGGATATATATACATGAGAGCTCAGGAGTTCCTAGGAAAAGATGTGGTTAGTAACTAAGATTTACAGATAGCAGCATGCAGTAATATGATGAAGGGAGAGAGAGAGAGAGGGAGAGAGAGAGAGACAGGGGGAGAGAGAGAGAGAGAGAGAGAGAGAGAGAGAGAGAGAGAGAGAGAGAGCGACAGGGAGAGAGAGAGAGAAGCTCAAAGTACCAGTCCCACCAGTAATAGGTCATTGACTAAGAGTTTGCCCTAAACATCCTCCTAATTACTTCTTATCGATATAATTTAGAACGTTGTTGAGAATGAATTATGATCTTATTATATTTTTTCTTACTTCTACCTTTTAAGGGCCATACTTAAAAAAACGTTGTTTCTGTTGTCAGATTTATTGTCCAACTACAGTTTGTGTCCCAACACAAGCAAACGTCGACTCATCAGATGTACAGATTTGAATGCCTCTGGTTTCTGCCTTTGCATAGGAGATGAGATCCTGGAGCTGAATGGAGAGTCCCTACATGGACTGTCTCACGATGAAGCCCTGCACAAGTTCAAAGTACGGAAACCTCATTTTCATCCTCACAACATTATTCCTGATCAGAAGACATGGTCCTAAGTGCAAGCTGCTTATTACAACACATTCAGTTTTTATTTTGAGTGATCATAACCTTTGAACTATGATTTCTTATACTTGTGAATATTTCATTCAAATCAGATTTTTTTTCCAATGCATAAGAAGACCATTAAACAAAAAAGCCTAATCTAATCTATCAATGTGTTCCACACCTCATAATTTTTCTAGCAGACGTGTTGCCTGCCACTTGTAGGATAGTCAAAGACAAGCTGGTTGTCTCATGGGTTAGAGGAGATCCACAACAAAGGATTATACACATTCAAACAAAGCAAAGTCTGACAAACAACAAAACAAGGAACATCTTATTTTAAGCAGCCATCATATGTTACACATTACACTGAATTAAAATATGTGTTTCATATTTATTTATATTTATTTCAAATGTGTTTGTTCAGCAAATCAAAAAGGGCGTGCTGACTCTGGTGGTGAGGACCAGCCTGCGTGTGGGGGCCCTGTGTGGTCCGGCACAGGTAGCTCATCTATGCAGGTCGCGCTCCCTCAGCTCAACCACAGGCACAGCAGGGGTCAGTGCTGACACGGGAGACTACAACCAGCTGAACACACAGAGCGAGGGGCAGCTCACCAAACCCAGAGATCGCATCATGATGGAGATCGTCCTGCAGAAAGGTCAGTGTCAGAGGACAGGGTGGATCATAGAGGAAGATCATCTTTCAGAGTGTCATGTGATTTAGAACAGGATTGTTAGTCGTCTCAATCACCCTTATCTTTCAATTCAGACTGACTTCAAGTTTATAATAACAACCACACTGTGATGGTGTTTAATCCTTCACTTATTACAAAGACCATCATGGTCATATTGTCACATAATTAGCAGCCCTAAGACCTCCAAGATCTTTAATGATGTGAATCATGTATAGCATTATTTAGCTGCAGCTTAGACAGATAGACATGGCTCAGTGCTTGAATCAGTTGTCTTTCAATCAGAAGAATTCCTCACATGGGGAAGTGTTCTTTGGCAAGACAGTGAACCCCAAATTGCTCCCGATTGGCATAGCCAGCGGCATGTAATGCGTATATATGGTATTAGATAATACTGATGGGCACTCCACCATCAGTATATGAATGTGTTTGTGAATGGACTAATGTGAGGTAGTGTAAAGATAAGAAGACTAATGGCATTTAAAGAAGTTCATTTATCTGCCATCTATCCAATAGAGCATGTCCATGATGTGCTTTTCTCTAAAAACATTTACCTTGTCTTCACTGACAGATGGCTGCCACTCTTTATTCCTCCTTTCCTCATGAAAAAAATAGATATTAAGTTGGCAAATATAAAAGTTTACTTTTTTAAGATCTGGTTTTAATCTTACATTTGATATTGGGAAAGAAAAGCAGCTCTCCTTTAGGTTTACAACAATGAGAAAGTGATACATTTCATAATTTCATTTGTTTGTTGTTGAGTTTTTTTGGTGGGGAAAATCAATTATACTTAAGTACCCTGACCTGCACAAATATACTTTGAGCTGTTCTTGTTGATGCACAACAGTTCACATCCTCTTCTATACCACAGGGTAGTTCCCAGATTACTGTGTTTTTGTCTTTTAAAAAATATCCCCCTGGCATGTTGTGTAAATGCTTAAATCAGAGTTCTGAATTCAAACAGCCACCTGATAAAATATATCTCTAAAAGTTTCATAATAAAAGTTCATGTGAATGTGTGATTCCCAGAGGCCGGAGTTGGTCTGGGTATTGGATTGTGCTGTGTTCCATCTGGTGACGGATGCCCTGGGATCTACATCCACAATGTCTCTCCTGGATCTGTAGCACATATGGACGGTAGACTCCAGTAAGAGGGATTACTACAGGGGGTATGAACAGGGTTGGAAGGGTGCTAAAATGTCCACACAACTATTTCACAACAGTTAGAAATTATTTAAAGTCCACGCAAATGGATATAAAATAGTCTTTTTCTAAGGTAGAGTAATGTTGTGTGAAGCAGAGTAGAGTTTGTAATGACACATTTGATTGTCCTCCATTCGGTAGGTGTGGGGATGAGATCATGGAGATCAACACCACTGTGGTTCACAACATGGCACTGAATGATGTCTACACAGTCCTGAGCCAGTGCACACCGGGTCCGGTCCACATCATCATCAGTCGACATCCTGACCCCAAAGTACGAACTACAGTATTGTTTCCTCCTGGGTTCAGCTGTGGTGCTGCTAGCTGTGCTACACTGTGCTGCTAGCATGCACTTCCTCTGGCTTTCAACTTGATTTTCAAGCTATTCGTTTCAGCGACACTCCGTCTTGTATGAACTTGTTTACACGTGGTGTTAACATGCTGGGTCTGATTAAGAAGGGACACATGGTTCACTCCTCCCATCTAGATGCATTACCTCCTACACCTACAGCTTCTTTATTGAAAAGAAAACATCAACTGATTCAATAAATGAAGTGATTCCTTGCAGCATTGCTACAAAATGGGATTCATCCTGTATTTCAATGCAGTCCACTAAACTCTGTTTTCACAGTCTTGGGTTGAAATGAGAACTTATAAAACCCATCAAGTTTCAGAGGAACTTTCAGAGAAACATGAACCCAGCTCCTGCTGTCTGCATGTCCAAGTGTCGTTGGACAAGATACTGAACCAATAATTCTCCCTGTGGCACAGCTAGCAGCGTGTGTTTACATGTGAATTGGATTAGTTAGTATTGACACCTAGCCCCAAGAAAGCGTCCTCTGGCATCAGTGTATGAATTGTACACCAATCATCCAAAACATTATGAGGGGTTTTTGCTGTATTGATAGGAAGGTGTTAGAACAGACCGTGTTAAAGAGCTACTGGAGCATCAGAACTGGTCCACGGAGCGGTGGGAACATTGGTGTGATTTCTGCTATGCTATAATTGTTGGTTGTTCTGAGACTGTGGAACAACCTTCCTGAGGGTCTGAGAGGAGAATATTGAGATTTTTAAACGCAGTCTTAAAACTCATTTATTCAGTCTGGCTTTTATATCAATTCAAATCTTAACATTATTGTTTTGTCTTTTTTATCCTACTACAATTTTAAATATTCTTCTCCTATGTATTAATTTTAATATCTTATTGCTTTTATATGTCATATTTTATTTTTTAATTTTTATATATATATTTTTTTCATTCTTATTGGTGTACATTAGTCTCTCAATGATTTAAGAACTACTTTTTCATCAATAACTTTTCTGCACTCTTGTAAAGCACTTTGAACTGCAATTTAATTTGTCTGAAATGTGCTTTATAAATACAGTTTGATTGACTGATTGATTGATATAAGTAGCCATATCTTTGGTTTTAAGGCTAAAATTAAATATATTTAATTTTTTCACAAGGATGTTTTATTTGCTCATGTACTCTTCATGTCCTTAAGTAGTGTATTTAATGATCATCACTGCTTCTTTGTGTCACAGGTATCTGAGCTGCAGCTGAATGTTGCCATCACTGAGGCAGTGGAGAACAGCAAACTGAGGAAGGATCGGAGCCAGTGGAGTATTGATGGTGAAATATTGATTTGTTAATCATTCTTTTGCCACTTGTCACATACACAGGCCTGTTCAGGTTCACAGCTTTGCTGGAACTTTTCTCATGAACAAATTGTCCCAATGCTTTGTTTTAAGTTGGATTTTCACATTTCTGTAAATTATTTCACAACCCTTTGATCAACTTTATTTTTTAAATAGAGTGCTTTCTTTGAGGTAGGTTTTAGTGTTTTTATAAAAGTGATTAACATGTATACTGCTTTGTTAAAGATTTATAAATCTTTATAAAACTCTTCGTCAATGTTTAACAATCAGCATCAGAATCAGAATCTGGGTTTATTGCCAAGTACATTTACACATACAAGGAATTTGACTTGGTGTATTGGTGCTAAACAATTAACAAGGAAATAAAGCAGAACTAGCAACAACTTAAATAATACAGTATAAGAAGATATTACAATATATAAAATAGAATTTAAAAATGTAAAATATAAAAAACACAAAATGTACAAAAGGTGTAATGTAGGAGGTGTGCAGTGGACTATGAGAAAAAAGCATTACACTTTACAGATCTTGTTATAATAGATGATGTGTTTTAAGTTGAACTTTCATTATGTTTTATACTTTGATTATAGAGTTTGAACTGTGTTGGAACAAAGAATCTTATTCATTGCTAAAATAACACTTTGTAACTGCAGACCAGAGATGTGTGCGTCGAGTCGGCACCAGAAAAACTAGTCCATTAAACGAATGACTAACATTGGTGGACCACATTTATTTTGTACACTGTCCCTGATTCAAATAAACTAATATAATGAAATAAACTAAAATTTTCTGTCCCAGGGATGCGTAGACTGGAGGCCTGCTCTCACAGCCTGCAGAGATGTGAGCGTTGTCTGGAGAGGAGTTTCAGTCAGCTTAGGGTTCAACGAGCACAGAAAACCATGACCCGCTCCTGCAGCGATAGCACCAATAACCACCAGCGCAACTGCTGCCTGACCATCCACAACCCCCATCACACCCACCATAACCCATCAGGCCGGGTCCACAGCCTGGACACACCCAGGGTAACCAAACATACTGCAGGTTGTATAGAGAGAGATGGGAGGAAGTTAACAACAGGTCAAAATACAGAGTTAAAGTCCTGCTGTCTCACATATCCTGCAATGTGTTTATTTTGTAACATTCCTGTCTTGTAGTGTACAACAAGAACATGGTCTGACAACAGACTGTCAGTACCTGTGTATCCCGATGAAGACTATAATGTCCCATACATCCCCTCTTCAGCCAACTCGTCCAGTCAGCAGGCTCTGGACCTGGCCCTCAGGGGAAACAAGGTACCACATCCTGGTTCTCATTTCATCATTCCTCTGTTATCATGAGGTTTGTGTTGTTGTGCACATAGTGATGCATTATAGGAAATTATGTTGAAGGGGAGAAAATATCCATTTAAAAATGGAACCAAAACTATAATGACTGTTAAATAAAAAACAGACTTACCTTGTATGTCAAACCAGGAGGCTATGATGAAGTGGTATTATCTTTGAGGTGATTCTTACTTGCTCCTTACATCCATTCTTTGTATCCATGTATCCTATTCAAGGTAAGGTGATGTAAAGGCTTAGAGAGCATGAACCAAAAAGCAAGATAAAAACACTGACAGGTTAAGTTACTTCAAACAGTTGTGACCCGTCCCATACAGAGGAATGTTGTGGATTTGTCTGGCTACGTAGCCTTGCCTATGTGGAGTCTCTCCAGCTTCCTCTTAACCGGCCTGGTTGTCACAATCAGGTGAAGGCTGGTTTAGGTTTAGGTCCGTTTACATTCAGGCAGTTTGTTTCTCTGAATGTACACGGACCAGTCAAAATTAGGAAATGGCTTGTTTGCCCTTTTTTGCACAATTCTGAAAAACGGTCAAATTTAGTTTTCTGTCATTTCTTTTTTTTTAATTTTACCTAAATGATTTAAGGAATGGAGAGGGGAGGTCATGTGTCAAGGAAGAAAAGTAAAAATGTCAAAACAAAAGTCTCTGGGAACAGAATCAGATAGGTAGATAGATCTCAGATTTTAATGAATATTCTTTTTAATTGATGCCATGTATTGATTTAAATGTGATGACATTTGGCTTGATTGGTTCTGTGACACCCACAAATATGTAGTCACAACTGCTGAGAATAAGTCATTTTATGAAAGGAATTACAATTATATATACACATTAATCATACCAATTGTAATGAATGTTTGTGATTATTTTGGATTTATTTCTTGAGCTGCAGTTACTTGTTTCAGCCACCAGAGGAATTACCTCCTGAAGTGAGCACTAGTTATGGTGACTCCAAAGAACATAGGTTGGGAATCACAGATAGCCTATAGTTGTAGTTTATAAACTACAATATAAACTATTGGTAGTGAATAAACACTAATGAAGTGAATGTTTATGTGTTAAAGACTTGTGTTGAATGATGGTGAAAATGGTATTGTGTTTAAAATGTCGACAAATGCAAACTGAGAAGACTTAACTGAAATGAATTGGCCTACGAGGTGTTGGGTGGTATATCAGCTCATGTTATTATTGAGCTAATAATGAGACCTTTTCTCCCTATCATGAGATCAGGATCTAAAATAGAAGAGATGTTTCCTCATGTGAAGCAGCAACGATAACACACATTGCAGAGAAGGTTATTCCACTAGAAGAGTCAGGCATGCAATTCTCTGCATGCTTTACTCGGCATTACACCTGCATATTGCTTCAACCTTTGAGCTTTGACTCGTAGTGGCTGCTTTAATAATCACCTCTGTGTGGACTGCCTGGAGGGAGCGTGAACATAGAAGAATCCCTTCATTCTTCATATGAAGCTACTTTCTCCTAAACTCGTTTTAGAGCACATCATGTGTACTTTTCCCTGACTCACTTTTCTCCTGCTGTGCCACTGAAAATATACTGGCTTGTACTCCGTGTGTGGATCTATTCCAACAAATGCTCTGGGTGCTCTCGTAATGCTGATCTATGTTGCTTTATATCTATGCAACACGTGTATTACATAGTGTGCCACTTTCATCCAATCCTATCTGTTCATTTTTTATAATTACTCTTCCCTAAAGCTTCCAAATGCCTCAATACTCATGAGACATAAATGTTCATGCCTTTCTGTTCACCATTCTATTTGATTTATATTTTGTTTATTCAAAAAAAGCCAAATCCATTGAAAAGCTATCTCCTGAAAGTTTACATAAAGAGCAGGTCTTGACTGTACTCTTTGTTATATTGCTTATTATAGTTATATCATTTCATGTGATTACATCTCTGAGGGAGAGGAACACGTGAGTCAGATAATTGTATCACCAGCATGTTGTCTCTTCCATCATTTAGTCAAAAATAAGATAGATTGTTCAGTTTCTTCACTTTTTTTAAACCTTTACTACAGCTGTGTGTGTGTGTGTGTGTGTGTGTGTGTGTGTGTGTGTGTAGTCTACCTGCAGAGTGCATGCTGCTCCATCTCAGTACTGCTGGCCTCAGGATGTGACCAGTGAGGAGGGTTATAATGGAGACTCCAGTGGCTCCAGTAGAGAATCCCCATTAAGAGAAGAAGGACTGGATCTCTCATCAAACACCAGCTGCCAGGTACACACTATATTTAGTCATTGTAGCTGTAAATAATGCCTTATGTTTGCGTCACATTGGCAAACATGCATGTCTTTTGTGAGTATAGGTCTTGTCCTATACATACTGTACATGTGTAAGTTGTGTTTTATGATGAAAAATCTCATTCTGGCTTTCTTAAACTTTCGGTGCTTTCACAATGGCACAAACTCCTGAAAACTTCCTGAAATGTTCAGGGTGAGCTGCACGAACAAACTCAAGCAGCTGACTTTTTCTATCCAACCTTACCCGTACCCGTTACTGCCAGCGCCCTACTGAATTTCTTGTGTCAAGTCAGAGTTAGCTGATGTGAGAAAGAAACAGGAAATAATCAGGAAAAATCACTATGACTGAGCGGAAGAGGATGGTGACGTTTATATCCTGTGGCATGAAGCACGACCACAGACTCTATGTAATATATATATAAGATATAATGCATATGTCCAACTACTCTTAGCATTGAAATAACGGGAACAAATATCATATTAGTGTCGTTGCAACAGTGTCCTGCCTCCTGAGATCCCTCATCCCCTCTATTTTTACCATTTATTTTTGGGCTTATTATGCCTTTATTTTAGAGAAGAAAAAAAACCTGGGGAGAGAGAGAGGAATGACATGCAGGAAAGGAGCCACAGGTCAGATTCCAACCCGGGGCCGCCCGCTCTCAAAGACTACAGCCTCTGTTCATGGGGCTCGCACTCTTAACTGTTACAAATGCCTCCCTCCCCTTTGAACAACTAACCAAAGACAACTGGGGCAGGCTGCCTGAAACTTTTTTCAACAAAGTTCCAGGAGTGCGTTTGTGAAAATGACTTTTTAAAAACACAATACTCACGAGCCTCTTCATGAATGCACTCCTGAAAATGGCTTCCCCTGAAATCTTTGCCTGTTCACATAAACATCTCCCAGCAGAGACTTTTCCTGTCTCCTCAGACGAGACATGATGGAAACAGAGGAGTCAATGCTATGAAGACCGTTTTTTTTGCTTTTATGTCATTGCTGTGAGTAACTGAACTAATTACTAACAAATAAGTGGTTTAAGAACATACTGGCAAGCAGAAAAGATATGAAGCACCTCTTCTGGTTGCTCAGTAGTCACATGACATTGTGCAAATCACCCCAAACATGTCATGACATTTTCAGGAGTTTTGTGAATGTAAACAAAGGCTGTTTAGTAGCACGTGTGATAAACTGTATCCATACTTACTCTGTGGTAAAGACAAGAGGATCCTGGAGATGTAACAGCACACACCTTATGAAAATCAGTCTCATTGCAATAAGAGTCTAATTCACTAACAGCCACACACAATGAGAGTGAAACATGAACATCAACTGCTACTGATAACGGTTGTTACGCACAAACTTTCCAGTGATTAGGAAAACAGTTCCACCTTTGTGTGACTTGAAAATAAATGATCTATAAAGTCTGTTAATATTACTTTGACTTTGTTTTGTTTTTTAAATATAACCAAGGGTTTAGTCAGTTTGGGGACAACAAGAGCAAACTCCATGGAGCAGGAGCACTTCATGGGTGTGTTAGCGCTTTATGCCTTGTGAATAAGAACTTAAAACAGAGAAGATAGCGGGAGCAAATGATGAACAGGCAATCCAGTCTGAGTGAGTTTCTTCTGTGCAACTGAAGGAGAGGCACACTCTCTTCTCATCCTGTGTGTAGTCATGTGTCCCTGATTGTTCTTTTTGATGTATTATCTGAGAAGAATTGATACATCACATGATCCTTTCTTTCCCCAGCAGTTCTTCACCAGTATGTACAAGGCATTACAAAAGATCCTGAGGTTGCTCTTGAGGAATGTATGTGAAGTGATGAAAGCATGCTGAACACCTCTGGCTTTTTATGATTTCATGAAATATTAAGTCTGTCACCCTGGGCAACCGTTTACATTTCACTACTTTCTCATTGCTGTATCATTTCACTTTATTTTACTTCTAAGTAAAGGGCGCGCTCACATGAGGCAATCTGTACCGTGCCCTAGTCCAGTTCCTTTGACTAGTTTGAGTGCTCCGATCCGGGCTTGGCCCTGGCACGCTTTGAAGAGGTGTGCTTTGGCACATTACAGTTCCAGAGGTGTCAAAAGTATTGACCTCCATTACTCAGGTAGAAGTATACATACTAGGGTTTAAAAAGACTTCTGTAGAAGTTGAAGTATCAACTCAAGCTTTTTACTCAAAGTGTAAAAGTACTGGTTTCAAAACTACTTCAAGTATAAAAGTAAAAGTAATGTAAGGGAAAAAAATGCCATTAAGGACAAAAGCTTAGGCCGCGCCACAGGGGCCTATAGTGCACTACCCACCTCCCCAAAAAAACATTTTTCTAAAGGTCATAATGACTATAATGTTATGTTAAAATGTTAATGTTGAAACATTTGGGATGCCCCTGTTTCAGCCGCATTTATGCCCATTGAAAATGAACGCATTTTAGTACAATGCAAATACATTAAAGAACCATATATATGTTCTACTGAGCATTAACATGTGTTTCATGGAGTGGAAGATATGATGACTAGTTGCCTATAAGTATTGTAATGGTGCAAAAAGTCAAACTTCAGAGGCATGTTATCAAAAGCCTTTATTGGAATGTAAATGTATATCCAAGCTTAGCTGCAGGAATCTGTGAGGGCAACGGATGTAAGATAACAAAAGAAGAAAATTGGTGTACAAAGGGCAGGCTTAGTAACAATTACCCTTGTATGGTCAAATTCACTATCCGGATGGCACGATTTATCTGGATAGGTTTTTGGTTCTTTTTGTGTTTTTTTGAACGATGACAAGCCGAAATGAAATAGGAGTAACAAGGCTATTTTTAAAATGTAAGGAGTAGAAAGTAAAAAGTTGGCTGAAAAATAATTACTCCAGTAAAGTATAGATACCCAAAATTTCTACTTCAGTAAGGTAAGTCGAGTCCGCCTGTCTTGTAAACTGAGCATGCCTCATAATAACATAAAGCCATGCATGTATTGTATTACCACGTTATGTACCAGAGGTCACCGTGCTCAGGCCCGGTTAGTCCCAGAGCAGTGTGAGTGCAGGCCGGCGGTGGAATGGGGAGGGGTGGACAATCATGCTTAAGCACAGTACTTTGCTAGTGTGAGTGTGCCCTAAGATTGTTCTGCAAATTAAACGTAACGTGTGATCTACTTGTTTCTATTATCAAATGCTAAATTAAATAGTTAATCAATAAATAGGCAATATCTCATTATCATAAAAAATACAAGAAATGAAAATGATGGATCGTTATAGATTATGACCCTGTCCGTCAAAATGACAGACAACTGTCACAGATGTGGGAAAACAAGGGAGGTGTATACAAGTGCAGAATAACCAAAATAATTTAATTTAACAAAAAGGCAGAAGGCCAAAAAAAACTTACTTTCAAATGTTCAACGAAAAAACAAAGGGATCAAAAACAGAGAGCCACACAGGAGCACGAGGAAAAACTGACATACAAACAGAATGAACTGACACAAAGGGCAAGAAACACAGAGACTAAATAGACGTGGGGTAATCAGACACAGGTGAGACTAACAAGACACAGGTGAAGACAATGAGGGCAATCACACAGAGGCAGGAATAAACACAAGAAACACTGGTTATATTTGGTATAGGCTTTGCCCTCTAAGGCTATCTCTGTTGGGTTTATCCCTCGTGCACCTGCGCTGCACTGGAAGAATTGTAGTCCACGCCCACCCATGAGGTGGGTACCACCCACGGTCCACCCCCAGGTATGCAGCTGAGACCGTGTGTTCTGTTCCCTCTTTTCTTCAGCGCTCGAGCGGGCACTGTCGTGAGTTGTAAGGAAGAAGGAAAGTTGCAGCATATCATGTCGACAATTCGTGTTTCCCCCGACTGTCGCACAGGTTACATCATGCCCACTGACCCCCATACCCTCTGTGAGTCCTGCCTCGGGCCGGAACACGGCCACCCACCCCCCTGCCGCTGGTGGGAGCTGCCCGGGTGGCCCGGGAGTCCGGACCTCAGGATGAGATGGCGGGGGAGTTTCCCCTCCTCCGGGAGATCAGACAGGATCCAGTGTGGCCACGGTTCCCGGCTCTGATCCCTTATCAGGACGGGCAGCAGCGGACCCGGAATCGTTGAGAGCTCCAGTCGTCACCTAAGCTTCAATTACGAAGGTGGAGGGCTTCACAGACCGGGGGTCTCCTCCGATACCTCCGTTGGAGGCCAATTTAACCGCCTTTTTTGGAGTGAGGGCCGTGGGGTCTGGGTGGTGTCCTGTCCCTCCGTCAGACCGAGACCGGCTGACTGACAGGTCCCATCAGTGTGCCTATCAGGCTGGCACATTCACTGTCGAAGATGGCTGTCCAGTCGACAACCACCGGAGGAGGCGGTGGCCTCCAGCGCTGCTCTGTCGCTCTGCACGACGATTGCAGTGACCTCTGCCTGCATTGCCACGTGGCAGGTGCATCGGCACAGACCGTTTCATATGCTGACGGTAACACGGGTGCTAGAATGTGTTCACCAGGACGACTGGTTCTATAGACCTGAGGATGCTAACTTCCATGTCCCCATAGTCCCAGAA
Source organism: Labrus mixtus (assembly GCF_963584025.1). Taxonomy (NCBI): domain Eukaryota; kingdom Metazoa; phylum Chordata; class Actinopteri; order Labriformes; family Labridae; genus Labrus; species Labrus mixtus. Next base: position 35,292,925 of record NC_083612.1, on the reverse strand, counting down.
CACAGGCAGTACCTGCGCTTTGCCTTCGAGGGGATATCGTATCAATACCACCGTCTCCCGTTCGGTTATTCCCTGTCCCCACGCACCTTTCTCCACGTGTGTGGAAACAGCTCTCGCTCCGCTTCACCGGGTGGGAATGAGAGTCTTGTTTTATCTAGACGACCTCCTGCTAACTATCATGTGGCTGCTGGGCATGATGGGGCCGACTCATACGGTGGTTCCTTTGGGCCTCCTCCACATGAGACGGCTGCAGAGGTGGTTTATTTGTCTACGGATCGACCCCGTGCTGCAGGCGGTTGCTCCGTGTATCGCTGTCCGTTGGGCCGGACTTGGCCCACTGGGGAAACGTCAGCGGGAGTAGGCTACCCCTCAGAAGAGCTACGTCACATATATCGGTGTACACAGACCAAGGGGCAACCTCCGGTCTCGAAAAATGAATGCGGAAGTACAAAAAACTGCAGTTCCTCGAGGTTCCGCTTGAGGCTGGCTGCAGAAGCGCCGGAAGTGCCATAAGCACACAGCCAAAAAAGCCCATTTTCACCACAGGAATTAACATGTTTACAGCCTGGTTCAAAAGACGAGATATATCTGATAAGACGACGACCCCTTCTCCTCACACTGTGGGGGGGGGGGTGAATTTTTTTATAACTCATCGGATTTTATTCTATTAAGGAAAACGACTATGCCCATATAAGGGTTGTGGCAGATTTGATTGACAGCTCTGCACGCTCCATCTGTCTGTCAGGTCAGGAGGCTAACAGCTTGATCCGTCTGATTTCTCCTCTTTTTTACTTCGTTTGGATAGTTTGTTTAACACATATCTGACAACATACACGGCTTGCTGTGCGGTTAACAGACCCTCCAAGAAGTTGATGCTTCAGTTTTTTTCGGTAAGTGATATAGTAGTGTTATATTTACTGCTTACTCGTGTCGGTATTTATATTTACGGACCTAGCTTGTTTAGCGTTAGCTTGTAAACCAGTCGGCTAACTGTACTCAGTGTAGCTCATTATTTACATGGTTTAGAAATGTTTGTTGTTAAGATAAATAATGAGTTTGTGTGATGTTAGAAGCTAAAGGTTCACCTCGGTGGTTAACCGCAGACTGTAAATATGGTTATCTGACATTATGATGAATGTTATACTCCACCTAAATGTCGACATTAAAAAACAAACTTTGTGTAGTAATTATCCGTCAGTAACATAAACTTAACTCAACTGAACCTCATATGCTGTGTAGGTTATAGAGGATGACATTAACATTACATGGTTGATGTAGTGTCTTAAGATTTGTGTGAGTTCAGGTAAATTGAATCTGGTTATTAATATAGTTCTTAATTGTTACAGATGTTCTTACAAAGAATATAGCAGTAGAAATATAAAATATAAATAACATTTATAATTAAAATGAGATATAAAGCAAGAAATACAAGAAATAGTTTGAAGAATACAGCCATGTACCTCATGTTAATAATAAATGAGCTACTGCATGTTGGGTACTGAAGCACAGAGAGTTGGGACCTGTTAATGATTTAAATAATTCAGGTTATATTTGTTTCATGTTAAGATGAAGTACTATCCACAATAAACTGCTTAATTTTTCCTCACACAAAATCTGAGACAATTTGATGTGGAATATCATTGTGCAAGTGAGTGAGAGAGCTGAAAATAGCATGATTACAATAAGGTTTATCTTCTTAACTTTGAATAGATGTTGATTACCTGAATACTGTACCTTTGTTGTCTGGGTAGTACACTGTTGAATTTATAAATGTACTCTTACACACAGATGAATACAGAAAATGCACAAACAAATTGATTTAATGAATAACTGCTATTTTCTCTCTTTCTTTGCCATCCTGAAGACCCCTCACTAAAAGTCCATGTTCTCCTGGATCCATGTCACATGCTCGAGCTTCTTCAGAATGACTTTTCAACAGTCGAAGTTCTGGTGAGAGAAGATGGCCAGCAGATAAGACAGCAGTACATCAACGAGCTTCAGGAGGAGGAGGAGGGTTTGTACCTTGGAAGACTGTATTCATGCTGTTCAAATAAAAATAGATCTCCTCCAAACAACTTGCATTCAAACCATTTTCTTCCCATTTTAAAACCCTTTGTCCAGTTTAGATGGGAGAAGTTGATATTATGTGATATTGATCTGGGAAGACTACATTTCTAAATCATTTTTAACTGTTTTTATTCACAAGTTATTGATCTTATTTACTCTCCATGTATCTTGATTTAAGAATGGGGCTGTGTTTAAGGGCACATTTTGCAATGACTCTCTTCCATCCCACTTTCAGAAATGAACTACATTAGTATTTGGTTAAAAAAAAAAATGTCAATAGAAGACAAAGTTGTGTAAAAGTAGACTTCCTTCCCTTCGCTATTGAGTTGAGCAATAATGCATTCAAATCTAAAATGTATACTCATAAGTAGAGACAAAGGAGTGCATTTATATAGAAATATTTATTTAATCTGAAAAACTACATTCAAAAAGCCTGTTTTTACAGCAGAGATTAACATGTTTACAGCTTGGTACAAAACAAACAAATAGGTGTGATTAGCTCATGTCTCGATCGACACACACTGTACGGGGGTCGTTTGATTTGATGAAGGATAAGAGTTATTCACAATAAGGTGTGTAGCTGACCAGCTTGACAGGCGGGTGCGGTGTAACGTTTTGTCAAGAAGCTTAAAACACGCCTCAGCCTCAGTTCTCAGCCTGTGGGTGACATCACTCAGGCCATCCGGGGGAGACCTCCCTCGCAGCGAGTTGTTGAAGAGAAACAACTGAAGTCCACCCCAGAAGAACCAACAAAGGCAGATGTTGTTGAGGCTCAGGTTTCTTCCTCTGTCTCTGCAGCTCTCTGGGCACCTCGACGGACAAGTCACCAATAATCCACACTGTGTCTATAGGAGAAATATAAGATGTTCAATTAATGCCTCAGACAAGACAACATGTACAGTTAACTACATGTGACAGCTCAGGCTGTTTTTTTGTTATTAGTCACATCTGCAGGAATAATATTGAACAAGGTAGCTGCAACTCATAATAATAGACGCCAGTCTTAAACACTGTTTTTTCTAATACTTACAGTTTTTGGTGTGAAGCTGACACTGTCCACAGACTCCATGACTTCACGGGGTTCTATAGAAAACAAATATCTTATAATAAATACTAAATATTTATTTTTCAATTGTCATGTTCACCCACATCACTGTTGACATCAGTAAATATAAGACACAGACATTTCTCTTTTTGTCAGAACAGTAACATGAACTGTATGTTTTGTAATATTGATTTCTTCTGGATGTTTCATATTTATTTACAGTCTATGGATAAAACTTTATTAATGTATTTCTCTGCTCACACTGACAAAGTCTAACTTCTCTGACAAATAACTAATAACCATAATTGTATATTTAAAAAAGTGTAGTTTTAAGACTTTAATTAAATATTTGGGTTGAATATAATTTGTTTTAACTGTGTTGTAGAAAAGTTAAATGTTAACTTACTGTTTATAGAGTTTTCTCAGGACGAGCAGGAATAGGGGATGATAGCAGCCTAGCTGTTAGCTATGCTGTGAAGTGGACTGCTAACGTCGCGCTGGATGGGCGGAGTTAAGTCCCGCCTTACTGCTGTTGCTAGGTTGATCCGAAGTTAGGTTGAGACTGCAAATCCAATATGGATGCGGCCGTCAATTGGACTCATTTGCTGCCTATGTAACAGACGGGTCAGGGTTCGTCCAGTAATATTTATGACACAGACGCATCTATCTCACGGTGGGGAGGGGCGTGTCTGTCCCGAGCAGTGGGGGGAGTGTGGCCGGCTCACATCTCTCTCCACATAAATGGCGTGGAGCTGCTCGCCGTGTGGGAAGTTGTTCAGCATTTCGCACCGCTGCTGCAGGAACAGATTCTATGAGTATAGGCGCAGCCCTCTAAGCTGTGGGCACCACTGACTCCGGGAATGGCCGAAGAAAAGCCACACGGTCTCAGCCACATATATATACCTGGGGGTGGACCGTGGGTGGGGCCTGTCGTGTTGCATGTAAATGATTCCCACAGACGGTTCATAGAGCATTTATGTGTGCCTTTTATTGCCGTTTTCACCTACATGACAATCCCTGTAGAATGCTAGTTAACTCAACAACTTCCTGTTACGAACGTGTGTGTCCTTCAAAATAAGAGCACATTGTAATACCAACAGATTACACCACACCTCCCTTTCTTTGAAAACTCTACAGACTGAACATCATGTCTATATTAAATCAAAACTTTAAATTCAGCATTAAGCTTTTCTGCATATTTCACATTTAACATTCAGGTTGAACATCTCCTAACATCAGGAATAAACCCTTAAATGCTTTTACTTCTCTTTAAACTTATAAATTCAGTCTGTGGGGTTTTACAACCACTCTGCCAAACCTAGTCTTTGTAAAGGCAGGTGTTAATGTCTCTAGCTGTTCTGGGATAATCTGTGGAGTCTAAACTGGATGAGAGGGTATGCTGTATCTGAGGGGTAGTCTCTGGCAGTGGAACGGGATGGTGTCTGTTTCTCCTGATGGTGCCTGTCTGGCTGTTTACAAGATATGATCGAGGAGCGAAGTGAGACGAAACCACTGTGCCTTGAGTCTTTGTATCCGTGACCCACACTGGTTGTCCTGGTGCGAGTTGGCTTAATTCCCTCACGCGGTGTCTCTTGCTGAACACCTCGATGTCCTTCCGCCTCCTCTCCCTTTCTTTAACCGTAACAGCTGCGTTGTCCGGAAGATCTGGAGTCAGCTGAGAGGGATGTTGGGGCACAGGAGTGCGAAGCCTCCTTCCCATGAGAAGGTAAGCAGGACTATAACCATTGGACAATGGCGTAGCTCTGTAGGCCAGGAGAGCCAGGTATGGGTCTCGAGCCTTCTTTAGCAGTCGCTTCACAGTCTGGACATGGCGTTCTGCCTCTCCATTACTTTGTGCGAACTTCGGGCTGCTTGTGACATGTGTGAACCCATAATCTGCTGCAAAGTCTTTGAACTGTTGACTTGAAAACTGAGGTCCATTATTACTGTAGAACAGTTCCGGAATGCCATGTCTTGCGAAGATGGATTTGAGGTGCACAATCGTGTCGAGTGATCGTGTTGGTGTTAGTTTTGCAATCTCAACAAACTTTGAATAGTAGTCCACCACTAGTAGATAATTACTGTTATTCAGTTTGAATAAATCTGCACCAACTTTTTGCCATGGACGCTCTGGAAGCTCACTAGGTAATAGTGGCTCCACTGGGTTTGCTCGTTCTTTGATGCATGTGTGGCAGTTTCTCACCAGTTCGTTCAGTTGACTACTCAGGCCGGGCCACCATACAGTTTCTCTGGCTCGCTCTCTGCATCTAGTCGTCCCCTGATGCCCCTCATGTAATAAGACCATCTAAGACCGAGTTGCGCATCGCTGTGGGAATGACCAGTCTGGAGCCTTTGAGTAGCAACCCATCATGCACGGTAAGTACTGCTCTTTCAGGCCAGTAGGCTTTAACTGGACCTGTGAGATGGCTGCGATCAGGCCATCCTCTCTGGCAAAATGAGATGACTTCGGAGCTAACGCTGTCTTCTTTCAGTTGTTCTCTCAGGTTTGCAATGTACAATGAACTGGCAGGCAGGCCATTCATTATTTCATTCACATAGATGTTGGTGTCTTCCATCAGATCTTTGTCTGTGTCTGTACATGTATTTGGACTGATCGGTGCACGTGAAAGAGTATCTGCAGTGAGCAGATCTTTGCCCGGAGTGTATGAGATGGAGTAACAGTATCTCAAAAGTCTGAGTCGAAACCGCTGGATCCTGGGAGGGAGCTCAGTTAGTGCCTGCTGGCCTAACAGACTAACGAGTGGCTTGTGATCGGTCTCTAGAGAGAAATGTCTCCCAATGAGGAAGTCTCTAAAGCGCTCACACCCCCATGTCAAACCTAGCGCTTCCTTCTCCACCTGTGCGTACCTCTGTTCTGTCTCAGTCATGGAACGAGAGGCGTATGCTACAGGTCTCCACAGTTCTTTTTCCTTTTGTAGGAGGACTGCACCAAGTCCATATGATGATGTATCTGCTGACAACTTTAGCTCTTTGTTGGGGTCGTAGAGGGTCAGCACTGGAGGTGATGTTAGATCATCCTTTAGCAGGTCGAATGCTTTTTGCTGCACACCCATTGATACCCATTGCTACCATCATAGTTTTGTCAATGCTGTCTGCCCTGGTTACAAGGTTAAGTTTGACACTAGCTGGTCTGCTTAACAAAGCTATGTGTAAGTCTTTAATTACGTACACATTTTCCTGGATCACATGTTCACCTTTGCATAGTGACTCTCTGTACATACCTAAGACAGAAAGTGGTGTACCACCTGGGCCAAATAGTGGTCTGTCTGATTTAGCCAAATAGGTATCTCTCTCTGCAATAGTGTAGTATGTCTGATCTGGAATAACTGAAACATCAGCTCCTGAGTCTATCTTAAATCTAACTTTGTGATTTCTGACTGCTATGTCAACATACCATGGGTCTGTGCCTGCATCTACTGTACCTAGGAACAAGGGTGTGTCATTGCAGTTGGTGTTTGTGTCAACCACATGCACTGCTTTTGCAGATCTGCACACTTTACTGTCATGTACTACCCCACAGGTATGGCATGTCACATCTTTAGCAGGGCACTGCCATTTTCCATGAGCAGTGGGCTTTCCACATCTGTAACATGGCTGACGATCCACTGGTGTTCTTAACTTTGTTGCTGTTTGCTTATACTGATTTGGGGTCTTTGAAATGGGCAGTTTCTGTTTCCTGTTCCTTGATGTCACTGCATCGATTTCGTTTTTTACTCCTCCCCTGAGGTCTGTTTGCTGTCTTTTTATCACTTCCGACTGCCTGGCCATGTTGACTGCTTTTTCGAGCGTCAAATCCTTGTCTAACTGCATTCTCTCCACAAGACTAGTGTCTCCCAGGCCCACCACAAGGCGATCTCTTATCAACACGTCGTGAAGTGCTCCATAATTGCAGTTTTCTGCAAGGGTATACAATGCAGTTATAAAAGAGTCTACATTCTCGTTAGTTTGCTGTACTCTTTGATTGAATCTTGCTCTCTCATATATTACATTTTTCCTGGGCACAAAGTATGTCTCGAGAGTTTCTTTAACTGTGCTGTAGTGTCCTCTTTCTGCATCGGATAAAGATTGTCCCCGTAGGATGTCGTCTGCTTCATCCCCCATGCAGTAGATCAATGTATTTACCTGGTTAGCTTGAGAGCTTAGATGTAGGTTACTGGCCAATCTGAATCTTTCAAACCTCCGTATCCACCTTTCCCAGTCTTGTGGTTTTGAAAAATCAAACGTTTCAGGAGGCTGAATTGTGAATGTGGCGCTCGGAGGTGCGCTAGCTGCTAGCTGTGGCATGCTAACGTCGTCGTCTTCTTCCATCTTGTGGATGCAAAGAGACTTAAAACACTCTCGTCGCAACTCACTCTGCAATCACTCGTCCCCGCTGCAGCACTTCTGACACCATGTCGTGTTGCGTGTAAATGATTCCCACAGACGTTCATAGAGCATTTGTGTGCCTTTTATTGCCGTTTTCACCTACATGACAATCCCTGTAGAATGTTCGTTAACTCAACAACTTCCTGTTACGAACGTGTGTGTCCTTCAAAATAAGAGCACATTGTAATACCAACAGATTACACCACAGGGCCCACCTCATGGGTGGGCGTGGACTACAATTCTTTCAGTGCAGCGCAGGTGCACCATGATGATAAAAAGCCAACATGAATGGAACCCTGATTCTACGATTCACCATGGCAACAGGTGACAAAAAAGAGATCCTCCTACTTGAACCATCTCGAAATAAAGTCTATCTTCATGCGGACATACACAGAATATGAACAGGTTTTAAGAAGGAAAAAAAGGAACACTGCTGCAGAGGAGAGAGAAGTGATGTAAGAGAAAGCAGCTGTTCGCGTCAGCGTGTAATGAAGTCTATTCATTTAATATTTAATCAGAATTATTATAGGCCTATTGCAGGTCAAATCTGGTGGAATTGTAGGCTATTAAACCTACAATTTATTTTCATTAAGATGTAATCCAGCAGAAAAAAAGGAGACTTTAAAACAGCTCAAAATGAAATATAAGAACATAATAGGCTCATATAGATTTAAAGTTAACTTCATTCACAGTCTATTTGAATGTGCATTAACTTTATCCTCAACATAAAGCTGTATTCACACACATAGGCTAAATGTCCTTTCACCTTTATCCCGTTTAGTTTATTAATTAACCCTATTAAATTAACATTTAATGTAGACTCTAATTCCCTGAGGAGTAATGCAGCTCCTTCATACCGAGGCTCGACTAAAAGACGCCATGTTTGATAAAATAGTTTGTCTTATACGCTGTAGTATTGCCACCCTAACATATCATATTAAAACAACCTGGATTTTTATTCTGACAAACTTTGAATCTTCACTAACACGGCGTGATAAGGACTGAATGAAAGAATGAGGAAATGAAATGGCGTTTCTGGCTCTGAAAGAGGGCGGAGTCAGCCTGCTCCCGACCAGGTTAGGTTCACAGACTCAGTTACCATAGTAACTGACTCAGAGGTAAAGTAACCTCTCCCTCTGAAACGGGCTGGAGTTACCCCTCTTTCTCGGGTTTGAGTGACCTCCCCCGCTGAAACGGATAACCCAGAGTTTCCCTCATTTTAGGGTTAACTGACTCAGAGTTTACACAAAACCTGCTTACTGAAACGGGCCCCTGATGATCCACGGTCTGTGTAGGTCAGACAGGTCAATCAGGAAGCTTAGAAATGAAAACAGCTGCTGAGATTTGTGATGTTAACATTGCATCGCATTGCAGTTAAACCTAGAACACAATAGTAACATAAAAGCTTCGGACCCTGAGCACCGACCAACATGGGAATGTGGTCTCTTTTGATGTTCAGGTGAACACACACTATTGTCCATGAACTGGATGTGTGTACATAAATTACCTTGACAATCAGAATGAGTGTAGCTGAATTGAACCCATCATATGTTTTAATCCCACTTTTTGTTTTGCATGTTTTGCACTTTTTCTGTGTATATTTGTGCATGCAAGCAGTATATGTTTCTGTTAGCATGTGTACACCAGGCTCTGGCCTACATATACCTATACATTTACATGATATCATGTTAAAGCTCAGCTCTATCTACTTCAGTATCACTGAGTCTCTTACTCCCTCATTAGTTTGAAAGATGTTCTTTGCACTCTCTTTTATGAACTGTGGCGTGACCAATGCACAGCAGCAGAATCGATATCCATGTTGCCAAATCCCTATGTGCAATTTGTACACACCAGTACTTACTTGACTTGTAAAGATTCTGCAAAAAAAATAAAAAATTAAGGGACTAGCTTTTTTTTCCCAGACAATCAAGCACAATATTAAAGCAAGTTTTCACTTTTGTTTCTAAAGCAATATTTGCAATAAGGAAAGAATGAAACTAATTAAATCACTACAGTTTATAAGAACAATTTCTATTAATAATGTTACTTAAATAATAAAAACACAATAATGATACTTGGGGACTTATTGTAGTTATTTTTACGTCTGTTGAACCATAAAATGAATATAACCTGTCCGACCTTCAGTATTAGCCTTCAGAACTTTCTTGTTTCATTAATTCCTTATGCATTAAAAACGTTAAAAGTGTCACTTGAACCAAATTAACAACAAATAAATGATGAAAAAACAATCTTCTAATCCCTGGTAGTATCTGGACTAGTACTAGTCTCTGCAGTTTAAACAACAGAATGGTGAAACAGTTTAGTTTTGGGAGCACAATGTTCACAGTTATTATTCTTTCTACAGAATAGAAATAGTGCTCCTTTAAAGCAGTACAGCCCCCCACCCATAAATCCAGATTAAACCCCGGCCCTAACTGTCCCTGGTCAGGTTTTGGTCCTGTGACTGAGGTATTCTCGCAGTGTGAAAGCAGTAACAGTGATGTGCATGAGTGAGCGGAAGCATGGTTCATCATTGCACCTCTGTGTGGTTGCTGACAGAGAAGTTGTGTTGTGACAGCACTTCCTGTTTGTGTAGCAGGAAGAAGAACGAAGAAGGGAACCACCGCAGGGGAGCAAAGAAGATTTCACTCATCCAGACCCTTCTGCCTGCACCGACAACAGAGTACACACAGGTAGGAAACAAGTGCTTACTTTCATACAAGCACCTGAATGCAACTTAAGAATCAGATGATTAATGGTGCAGTTGATTTGTTACAGTGAGCTGAGGCGGCGCTTTGCTCATAAAGAACTGATGCTTCATTTCCTGTTTCAGGTCAGGTTTAATGTGCAAGGAAATACAATTTGATCAGGATGTAGTTCAAACATTTTTGAGGGCATCACTTCACAAATAGTCCTTAGAATGATAAGATAGATGCACATGTGCAGTTTCTGCCTGTCTATGTTTACTCTTTGACTCTTATTTTCACTTTTGATGTGACTTATTGACGACTTCCGCAACTCCTCCAGCCACCATGAGTTTCTTAATTTAGGTAAAATGTCTCCACTACTATGGGCACAATAGATTCAACAATGTCATTCTACAGTCATGATCCCCGACAGTTGATTGACTGAAGACTTTATTGGTGATATGCTGTGTTTGGCATCTTACTGAAAATTGGTCCCTATAGTTACAGTTACTAGTTAATACTATCAGAAAGGATCTAAAGGACTTACTGAGTTACTCGGTATGCAGGAATGTAACTTTAGAGTTACTTACTTTTGCTTAAATGCTCAGATAAATGTATACAACATTTATTGTTGCTGTGGCAGTGTGACAGGAAACAATTTGCAAATTTCATATAACATTGTAGCCATTTTCAATATGTAGGTATTCTGCTTATTGGTTCTTTCAAGGCGACAGACTTCAAATACATACCTTACTATCAGTCAGTTCAGTCCTTCCTGGCTCACAGATCATGGAGCTGGCAGTGATTTAAAATCAAGAAATTCACTAAACAACATGATACCAAGATGAATTGGAATAATTTTGATCATCAAGTCCAACACTTTGATTTATGACAGAAGAAAACCAGATGAATACAGGGGAGTCTGTCATGGTAACGCCTGTCCCAGTTCAATTATTAGCAAACATTTTTAAAGAGCCCATATTATGCCCTTTACTTTTGTATGTTCACAATAGCTAAAGTTCTAAAAAAGTGTCTGTTTTCATGTACTGCTCCTCCTTGCTCCCTCTACGCTCTGAGTCCGTCAGCTACACTCTGTTGAGTCCACACTGTTAGACCCCACGTGGGCCAAGTCTGCTCTGATTGGTCTGCCGATCCGCTCTGTCGTTATTGGTCAGTTGCTCAGCACGCGTCTCAGAAATTTCAACATGAGCTGCAGGGCTTGCCACAACGAGCCAATGGACTTAGATCAGTGATCTCACACTGACAATGATGCCGCACTGACAAATTTTTATCGAGGGGGGCTAGAACCGAGCGTTACATGCAGCTAATGCTACAGCTAACAGGAGGACGTAGGAGAAGCTGAGTTTCCGCGGACTTTAAATTTTTGCACATAGATGTGCCTAAACATGCACAGGACACTGTGTGGAAAACACACTAAAGAGTATATAAAACCAGAAAAAGCAGAATATGGGACCTTTAAAATATAGATTAAGAAGAATTTATACTTTATTGATCCCGCGAGGGGAAATTCGTTTTTACACTCTGTCTAGTAAACATGCTACACAAACATGAACTGAAATACACACACATGCACAAACAGGATCCTGTGGACATGCACTAATGGAGAGGTCTCAGAGTGAGGGGGCTGCCCTACGGCGGGCACTTCTGAGCTTGTGGGGGGGGGGGGGGTTAGGTGCCTTGCTCAAGGGCACCTCGGCAGTGCTCAGGAAGTGGCCTGGCACCTCTCCAGCTACCAGACCAATTTCCGGACTTGGTCCGTGCCGGGACTTGAACCAGCGACCTTCCGATTCCCAACCCAAGTCCCTACAGACTGAGCTACTGCCGCCCACATTGTGAACTCATTTAGATTTGTTTATTTTATTAATATTAATATTATATGTGCTATTTTTCTGCATTTCAGCGACTGTTTTAGTCAAACTGTTTTGCTCTAAAGATCAAAGTTTAACTTTCAGGATCAAAAGAATTTGACAAAACATTTGATTTACATTTGTCATTAGCTGAAGGAAACTTTATTTTTTTCCTTGAATGGAAATCACTCTTTTTCTGTCATGATATCCATGTCCATGCAGCTCCGACATTCACTCTGATACCCATGTACTGTACTCCCACGCATCCTGTACGGAAGGACATTAAACCATGCATCCACAAGAGGGCGCCTTTAAGAGTGTTGTCTTTAGCCTGCCCAGGCGCTTAATAATCGGGGGGGGGGGTCTAATCAGCAGCATCTCTACTCTGACTGCACAGTGACTTGTTGTTGACTCAAAACAAACTGCTCTCTCTCAGTCTTTCACTTCTCCTTTGCTTTGCTGATGTCCAGCTGACATTCAGTTCAAGTCCACATTCTGCCCTGCTCTTCTGCTGTAGTTGTCGGCCCCTGTGCCCGGGCGATGAACTTGTCACTGCTCGACACTGCACCCTCACATTCTGCTGGTATTGCCATGTTTGGTCTGTGTCTGCAAGTATCCTGAAAATATTGCAGGAATATGTCATTATGTGAAAAATGACAAAATGATTGCAGAGAACGAGACAGAGGGCTCCGTCTGAATGTAATTGTCTATCAGACATAGAGCATGAATGAGCCTTAGGGAGACTGCTGCATAGCTATACACATATTTAAACAGAGTTTGTTAATCTGAATTTTGATCAGTGGATGACACTTTTCTACTTTCCTCTGTGTTATGTTGACAGGTCATTCATTAGCTGTCTGCTCACAGCTGAAGAAAAGAGCTCTGAGGAGACAGGCTCGCATTGACCAACATAACCAAGAGAAACTACAGGATCCCTGGGTCCGCCTCTCGGACAGTTCCCCTGAAGAACTCCCTGAGATCCACCACCATCACCCCCACTACGCTGCAGACGGGACCCGGGCTCTCAAAATCTGCAGCAAACCTTTCACCATGAGTGACAAAGAAAACACGATGGAGCGCAATGGAACGGTCACAGACACCTCTGATACCCCCCCTGTGGAAAAGAAAGGCCCTCCCGTGGCCCCAAAGCCCACCTGGTTTCGCCAGAGTGTTCGCAAAATTCAGGATGAGCAGGACCAGAAGAAGCCGGCTAAACCCGCAGAGCAGGGTCCTGAGGTGGGCTTCAGTAGAAGCTTTGGACTTAGGTCCGCCTCATCCGCAGCCGGCCAGTCGATCAGACAAAAGATCCACTCGTTTGAGACTTTTTCCAGTTCAGAGGGTCAAGAGAAGGAGGGCAGCAGGAGGACTGTGGTGCCTTCTACCTCCCTGCCTCTGATGGAGAAAGAGTCCAGGAATCACTCTGCCACACATGAAGTTTCAAGAAAAGGCAAAAATCAGATATTCAGAGAGAGTCAGGCTGACCAGTCTGTATCTGTTGGAAATACAGACAACACCAGCGTCTCTATTACACCCTCTTCTGTCACCTCCTCCGCTTCAGCAGCTTCAAGTCAAACAACATCCAAACGCTCTGAACCTGTCTCCACCCAGGCAGCCACAGATCTCCAACTCTCTGATATGACCAGCATTGATGTGGTCATTCATGATTCTTCTTCTCCAGCTCCAGGGCACGAGGGCAGAGCTGCTTCACAGCAAGAGTCACAGCCACAAACAGTGGATCATAGTCAGGCTGAATCTGAGCTGGTGCTACCTGCAACATCCGTGATACTCAGTGATTCTGAGGGAGAGAAACCTCCAGAAGAGACGGAGGGAGACGGAGCACAGAGTCAAGGAAAGCTTCTGAATAAAACTCTGACTTCATATCAGCCCACCGACTGTCCTCCACAGAGGAGTGTGGAGGGAGAGAGCCTGGGGAAAATCCTCGCTTTCAGTGACCAGGTAATTTGAAAATCAGAATCAGAATCAGGTTTTATTGCCAAGTACATTTACACATACAAGGAATTTGACTTGATGTATTGGTGCTAAACAATTAACAAGGAAATAAAGCAGAACTAGAAACAACTTAAATAATACAGTATAAGAAGCTATTACAATATATAAAATAGAATTTAAAAATGTAAAATATAAATGTGATGGTGCTATTTATAACGTACGTTAATGGCTTTCACAATCATCTTCACTTTTTGAAATAATGCTTATCAAAGTATTTATTGAGATTGGGGAACATTGCAGCACTGCTGTAACAAAGGGTGACTTTGTTTGTGTCCAAAGGGTGTAGAGAAAAACAGCTGATCGCCTACTTGCATAGTTGCACTTCCTCTGCAGTTCAATCAGTTTTTCAAGGTCATCACAACTGGATCTTTGTTATCTTTACATCACCTTTGTGGACCAAAGACAACAAAAGAAGTGAATGTGGTCATGAGGTCATGTAGGGTTAAAGGAGCTCGCCAACAGAGCGATTGACTGTGACAGCTTACTCCTCAGAGTCTCTTTATCAACCCAGTACTAAGGCTTTTTCAGGTTGCCACGGCAGCAACTTTTCAGTGGCGGACAGCCATGACTTAAGTGAATAGTATTAACTGCCTTTCTGACATGAGGAAGATTATTTCAACCTAAACTACTGGGGCAATGGTCCAAATGACTTCGATGTGGAATAACCCCCTGTGCTCCAGTGCTCCATTAACAAACACTCACACACACACCTACAGGTCATTTTAGAGTCACTAACTAACCTTAAAGGCTTTATATTTTTTTGATCCAGCAGATGTCGCCCTTGAGCACCAGCATGAAACCAAAACAACTCACGCTGCATTGTTGTGTTAGCATGCTAATGCTAGCGATCTTTATTATGCTTGTATCTTCACACTGCATGTAAATTTACCTGAAATGAGCGTGATCTAGAAACACAGTTAAGCAGTGAGTACAGTATGTTATTCTTCTTTTCTCTAGTCCCTCAATTAAACAACTTTTATACACGAGGGGAGGAGTCAGCCGGCCGTCCCGGCGATGTAAACAAAGTGAAGATAGGACTCTGAAAACTCTGAAAACATCACAGACAGTGGGACTCGGGTGTTACACCCATTGTAGACAGTCATGACTCACAGAGTTATTTTCAGAGGGTATACTTGATTTATATTATATTTAAGTGTGAAAAGTACCCAGAGGGAAACCATACATGCATGTGGAGAATATGCAAACTCAACACAGAAAGGCCCTACAAGTGAGGGAATGGAAACCAGGAACCTTCTTGCTGTGAGGCGACAGCTCTGATCACCGTGCAGCATAACCTCCATTACCCCTTGATGTTTATTTTTTTTTGTTATAATGGTTCTCTGGAAATATTGACATAAAGAATCCAGTGGATGTGTTCAACGTTATATTTGTATTTGTACATGATCCTCATACTGTCATGTAAGAGAATAGCCTGATTCTAATTGGATAATTTTTGCGATCTTCTTTGTTTCAGCTTTCACAGGCGCTGATGCGTTCCCTCCCCAGCCATGGCAGCCTCAGCTCCCCACAACTGCAGGAACCATGTGGCCTGGATATAACAAACAATCAGGAGTCTGAGCCCGTCCAGGACAGCATCGACAGAGGATTCTCTGTCAGGTGAGACCTAAGCTGAGAGGTTTCGCTCAACACTTGGTGGTAGCATCTAAGAAACTGCCAGTTCAAGATGGGACGGTTCCACCTGTTCCACCCCGCCATTTAAGTTTATATTACAGAGGAGTAACGGTGGCACTAAGTTCCTCCACTACTGAGTGTGTGTGAATGTGAAGCCTGTGTTTGTTTACTTGATGGGTTTGTTTTAAGTTCATTTTGAAGTGGGTTTAGTACGGTGGTCCACTATGGAAGCGATTAGTGATCAGAATTCAAATGATAAAGCTAATTTGAAAATGAAAATGCATTAACAGAAATGCTTTTTAATTATCAGAATATGAGTGTATTATGATTTGACTCAAAAATAAAATGATGATTAATTGATCTAATTTGCATTTTAGTTTTCATCTTCAAAAATGCACATTCTTTGACTAAATTAAAATGAAGAAAATGACTTTTGCTTTTTCATTTTTTTTAAAATGCCCCGTTAAATCTGTATCATAATTCAAATGAAAAAGCAAATTTTAAAATGAAAATACAGTAACAGAAACATGTTTTAATTTTCAGAATATAGGTGCTTTATTTGACCTATATTTAAAATGAATATTCAGTCATCCAGTTTGCATTATACTTTTACTCTCTATGTATGCATATTGTATGACATCATTCAAATGAAAACTAAAAGGTCTTTGGCTTTTCGTTTTCAAACTTGCCATGCTAAAAAGTTCCCATAATTCAAACCAACTCGAAATTGAAATGGCAAAGTGGACGACGCAGGAAAGTGACGTCAGACTTAGCTTTATCATTTGAATTCTGATCACTAGTCGCTTCCATAGTCCACAAGAGCAAATGCAACAATTGCATAGTGCATTTCAGCAACATAAAAAAAGCTCGCATTTCGACATTAAGAAAGCGTGAGAGGATTCACACACACACACACACACACACACACACACACACACACACACACACACACACACACAATCCCGTCTCCCGCCTGTAAAGCCTTTGTTGCTACCTCTGAAGGCGGTACAGCTGCATATTTTTTCAGATGTTACAAATGTTAGTGGTTTGGACCATTGACGAGCGTTTGCCCTCGTCGGCCACCATAGTTCAAATTGAAGAAAATTTTCCTAATTTCAGAAAAGCAGTTAAAACTACACCCTGTGTGTATATAATACTGCATCATCTAATATGTCATCATCTATTTGAACCCAGCTTGGCTGCCATGAGAGAGGTCACCATCGAGCGAGGGGAGGGGGGATCTCAGTACGAGTCAGCAGTCACTTCTGCTCAATCCATCATCTCAGCCATCCCGTCAGAAGAAATACAGGAGCTGGTCCGCGAAGCCAAAACTCTGGATGAAGATACCCTTAAGGTAAAAGTCATAAAGACTCATTTAAAAAAATAAAAAGAATACAAAAACACATTTTAACCTTACTTTGCATACAGCAATTTCTAATGTTGGTATAGTATATATAAAAAGTTACGGTTCCAATTCTTCCATCAGTTTATTGACAGACTTGATGATT
Organism: Labrus mixtus; assembly: GCF_963584025.1. NCBI lineage: Eukaryota > Metazoa > Chordata > Actinopteri > Labriformes > Labridae > Labrus > Labrus mixtus. The sequence goes on along the minus strand of NC_083612.1, from coordinate 35,275,722 downwards.
GTGATCTGAACATGTTTTATTTTAGTTTATAAAAAGAATCGGTGATCATACAAACTTGTTTCACTTTTTACTGGCACTAGTCAGAAAATATAATGTGATGATTAAACATATGTACCTGTATATCTCTAAGATGACCAGGCAAATTCTTCCTAATAGATCTCCTCATCAGATGGTGAAATGCTACGCTATTATCATGGCTATGAAGTTTTTTCTAACCACTGTAACTTTTGCTGCTTTGCTAAAGTGCTCATGATGGATAGGCCGGATCTTTGTAACATAACAATAAGTAAGGTCTTTTACCTGCTTTTTGTAACATAACAATGAGTAAGGTCTTTTACCTGCTTTTTGTAACATAACAATAAGTAAGGTCTTTTACCTGCTTTTTGTAACATAACAATGAGTAAGGTCTTTTACCTGCTTTTTGTAAAGTGTCTCGAGATAACAACTTATGAGTTGACGCTATACAAATAAAAATTGATAGATTGATTGCTCAAAATCACTTCTTTGTTAATCTCTCTTATGTAAACATAAACTAAAGCAGTTACTCTGACATTCTTTCCACAGCAGCTGGTGGACATCCATGTTGTGATTGTGCACAAAGAGGAGGGGGCTGGGCTGGGCTTCAGCATCGCTGGAGGTTCTGACCTGGAGAGCAAAGCTCCCACAGTAAGGATCAGTAAAGCATAAGAAAATAATAATAATAATGATAATAATAATTTATTCTTTATTAATCCTGTGAGGGGAAATTCATTTTTACACTCTGTTTAATGAACATGAACACACACAGGCTGAAATACACACACATGCACAAACAGGATCCTATGGACATGCACTAATGGAGAGGTCTCAGAGTGAGGGGGCTGCCCACAGCGGGCGCTCCAGAGCAGTTTTGGGGTTCAGTGCCTTGCTAAAGGGCACCTCTGCAGTGCTCAGGAAGTGGACTGGCACCTCTCCAGCTACCAGACCAATTTCTGGAGTAGATAGTAGATAAAGTCTGAGTAGGTAAATAACGTAAAACATAATAGGAAATAAAGACTTATAAATACAAAATATTAAAAATTAATAAGAATAAATAAAAGTATTTTCTGTTCTGTAAAAATAAAATGTGTATGTATTTAAAGCATTTTGTGTTTAAACTCAAGATGAAGAGTCAGGTTCGTTTGAAGACTGAGTCATGAGCAATCTTTAAAAACTAGGCCACAACACTTCACTGTTGAAAAAACACACAAACAGAAGACCGGACATGGCCATCCCCACCAGGTTCACCTTAGCCTGGTTAACAGGTCATTTTTATTTGATCGACTGAAATATTAGTTCTCTTTCTTTTAAAGGTCCCATAGTGTGCAAATACACTTAACCATGGGTTTCTAACACTAATATGCGCCCCTAGTCTGTCTACAACCCCCCCCCAATGATGAGATAAGTCCATCCTCTCCATCTTCTGCCTGCTCCACTTTTCAGAAAATGTGTGCTCAAACAGGCCATTTGGAGATTTTCCCTTCATGACATCACAAAGGGCAGTAACCCCTCCCCCAGGTGGGTGACACTCCCACAGCTAGGTGTTTGTTCTGCCCTCTGAGTCTGCCTTATCATCAAAAACAAGGGGGCATGGAGCGAGAAAGGGGGTTGGGGGGGCGTGGTCAGACAAAGCTCATTTACATATTTAAAGGTACAGACACAGAAACAGCCTGTTCTGAGCAGGGATGAAACAGAGGGATTTATAGACATAAAGGGATCAGAGTGGATTTTCTGCAAGAAACTCAACAGACATGTTTTGGGGAGCTCTGAGACTTAACTTGTTGACAAGGAGTGTAATATGTAATCTTTAAATAAATATACAAGAGAATAAACTGAGATTGAACAAATTCTATAAATATGAAGTGTCTAGCTACTACCTCTTACCTGCATTTACACTCTGTAACAGTGTCTTCAAAGAAAACATGTTCTTTTTGCATGCAGGTCCACAAAGTGTTTCCCAGCGGCCTGGCAGCTCAGGAAGGCACCATTCAGAAAGGAGATGAGGTGTTGTCTATAAATGGACAAACCCTTCACGGTGTCACTCACGCTGATGCCACTGCTGCTCTGCGTCAGGCCCGCACTCTGAAGCTGGCGGTTGTGGTTGTTAGCAAAAGAGCAGAGGAGACAGGGAGCGAGGGCGGAGGCTGCAGGAGTGAGGAGACCAACCCTGCAGGTGAGTCATGCAACAGAAAATATATTTTTATTCTGCTCAGCTCCTCCAACACCTCGGCTCAGCAAAGATCAAGACAGCTAGCCTCATGCTAGCAGACAATATATTTTAAATATTTAATTGATAGTGTTAAAAACATCGTCTCTGTGGAGTTAGATGATCACTTATGTGATCGATGATATCAGTAAGTTCAGAGTGTACTTTTTGCAGTTTGGAAATTCCTCAATGGTGTTATTACATGTTGGCTTGTAAACCAGTTTCAGAGGCTTTGACCCAGTCCTTGTTGCTATGGTTACTCAATAAGATACAGGCTGATATGTAGCCAACACATTAACGAAGAACAGCTTCAGCAAAACAGCTTCATGGGTTCTCCTTTAGAACGTACACTCTTCAGCCATTCAGAAGAGAGTATCCATGATGATCATTTCATCCATTTATATCCTTACTTTGACTTTTAAACACCATAATAAATGTGTGAAGCATCCATTAACACGGTTGTGTGATTTGTTTCAAAGTTACAGAGGAGGAGCAGGGTGATCTGCTGAGGGTGGAGCTGGAAAAAGGTGCTGGAGGTGTTGGATTTACACTGGAGGGAGGAAAAGGCTCAATCCATGGAGACAGACCTCTTATCATCAACAGGATCTTTAAAAGTACGCTCCACAACGTCGTCAATCTATTTCAGTTCCATTCAGTGTTGTCGGCATTGATCAGTTTATGGAGATGATCCATCTCTACACATGTGGATGAAGTGTGGAGCCGCTGGCATCTCTGAACCGAGTTACCCTCCTTATATAAATGATAACAACGTCAAAGTAGTATTTACAGATCATTTATATTCAAGTAGGGCTGGCACCACAAACTACTTATTAACTAAAATCAATGCAATAATCCTTTTTTAATCGCATCATCCCGTGCACAAGCAGTGTCTCCCTGTAGTCACAGTGATGTCAAAGAATGACACTTTGAATGTCTCTCAGACAGCTCAGCTGAGGAGACACAAGTAACATCCACCTCATGTCATCAAACATTTCACATTAGATGTTTTCATTTAGATTTTAATCCAATTCAAGTTTCATTTTCAGTAGTTAAGTTAATGTCCTAACCTGCGATCAACCAGTAGATCAACACTTTATTTCAAAATAAAAGGGTTAAATTCCACCATAGAGTCAGCTTAAGACAAAATAATGGTCTAACAATTGTTATTTTTAAATACTTGAATTTAAAACATGCAAATGAAAAAGCGGTCAGTTGTGATTACCGTAACTATCGACATTTAGCGATTAAACATTGTGATCTTTTGACAGCTCTAGTTCAAATGTAATGCTCTAACTATCTGTAACTATTCAGCTATCAGCTTATTCATTGGTATTTATACATTTTTATGTTTTTATGAGTCTTGTTCTGGCTCTAACAAAACAGCAGCTACCACAGTTACTTTACAAAAACTGTTTCTCCAATTTATTCAGATGTCCAATCAAAACAGACTATTATTTTAACAAAATCTTGAGCAATAGTTTGGTCTTCATCAGTTCTGATAGCATATTGAAAATGAATGGTTTTTGTGTGTGTGTGTGTGTGTTTTGTGTCAGGCGGAGCGGCTGAGCAAAGCGGACTGCAGCATGGAGATGAGTTGCTGCAGATTCAGGGGGTCAGTCTGCAGGACATGACTCGATTTGAAGCCTGGAACATGATCAAGGCTCTACCTGAAGGAGGCATCACAACGGTGATCAGGAGGAGGCAGGGGGGAGGAGAATGACCATGGAGAGACCAAAGAAAGAAAAACAAAGTATAAAACAAATGCACTATTGACACTCTGAATATATGCTTTTATAAAAAATCAGCTATCAGCCACTCAGTAGACATGGATGAAAGTTTATTTAAGGGACAATTCAATGAGAAAATGCACATAAAATTGCATCCAATTCAAGTGCCTCAATAAATCACATCTTCAGTATTCATCAGTAAAAGCTGTAAAATGTCATTCCTGTGAGCAACGGAGCCAATCAGAGTAGTTCTATTGAAGTTATTGTTGCTATGATGGTTATTTTTAGAGTCTGACAGCATTACAGAGATGGACCTTTTTGCTCAGGAGGATAAAAAAAGTTTTTTAACCACAACCAGATGTTACATCACTCTCTTCAAAGTCACCGGATTTCATTGAAATGTTAATGCAACTTGAAAACAAACACAGCAACCAATAGGGCAGCGACTCCAGTATTTTGTGAGGTAACAGAAGTGCATTTGTCATGTTGTCTGGTGGCTTTAAAGGGAGCTATTTAACTGCTGTAACAATCAATTATTTACATGATATACTGCTGAGTTAACCTGTGAGCATTTAAAAAAGGTATGCACCTGTCAATCATTATTATGCCATAAATATGTGCAAGATGTCACCTAGGTTTAAAGAGCATTATTCCCCTTTGATTTTGTCTTTATTTGGCCAAACATTCAAAGTGTACAATCATGATGTGAATGTATCAACTCAGACGTTAGGCTCCTGAATACCAAAACAAAGCTGCTCGGCTTTTGTTAACGTCACCTGATGTGATGTAACTTCAGATCGTAAAGTAACTTGACACAGTCTGTCATCGGCAGGTCAGGCTGTAAGGGCGTGGACAATGGATTTACTTTTCCTTTTCCCTGCTTGTTCACCCTTCACTTGTTCTCAGTGTAATGTTATATGATAATTACAGGCACAAAGTTGGTCAAACATGAGAAAAAAATGTGTTTTCATAAAGTAAGATTTATTTCCCATTTTTTCCAATGCTACCAGTGCCTTGTTGAAAAGGCGTCAATCTGCCATTATATAACAGAAGAAAGCATTAGTGTCAGGTGCTGGTAAACAGCTGCTGTATGTTTCCAGCGGGAAAAGACTTCTGTGTGGATCTCCTTTAAAAAAAAAACATGATGATGACAAGTAGAAACTTCATACATTATATGTCTACACGCTTTGACATCAAATAAAACTTACCTTTACTTCATTGTTTATTGTTACAATAGTGAATTAATTTTCATTTCAGGTGATTGTTTAATTAGAACCACGATGGTCACACCCTTACAGATGAGCCGCATCATTAGGTTGCAGTCTTACTACCAGTGATGTGCCAGCAGGAGGTGTACTCACAGTAAAAGTTAGATGTGAAAACTATAATATAACTTCCGACCTTATTTGAATCCCAACTAACATGTTAACTAGTGAACTAGTTCATAATAAAGTTTGAGTAGAAATGAGTCCGAGCAGTCAGAGCACATTGGGAGGTGTCTTAGAGAAGCAGCATGGCTAATGTCATGTTCAGAAGAATTGAGCTACTTCAATCAATCACTATTTGTAAAGCATCAATTCATAACAAGTGTAATCTGGAGACGCTTTACAAAAGAGCGTATGTGATAAGATGCAGGAAGGATTTCTCTTTAGTATTCCTCTCGTTCCTGTTGTCCACACTTCCTCTCCGCTGAGGTGGAGGTCGGAGCAGGTCGTGCATGAAAGAGGACGGCGGTGGTTGTGGGGACGACACAGGCCTTTTATTCGATGTCTTTATTCATAAAATGTAATTACAAACTACACACACTAATACTAGGGTGCTTCTTTTCCAGGAGACACAACGTTTTAATTTAAAAACTCAAGCTGGTCCCTCCAGCTGTGGCCTCTGCCATCTTAAACACAACTTTGGATCAAAACATTAAAAGGTCTTTTATTGACATTACGGGTTACACAGTGACTAGAAGGTGTTACAGTTAAGGCTGCAAAACATTTTGAAAGAAATCTTGTTACTCCTAAAAAAAAGGGACATGTTAAATAGTCTCACCCTGTATGGCTTATCACACAGATGAAAGACACCAAGAGATGACACATGGAGCCTTCCCAGAGTCACATACACATCTTTTTAGGGTTTTTCTTTGTCATAAGGATTTACTAAAAAAAAGTTTGAATTATGTTTAAGATTATGTTAAATGGATGAAATGAGTTAATATAAACACTATCTTATGGAATGGTTGACATCGACTTCATTGAAATAAAATAAAACAATAGACCTAAGCATGCACAGTATGTGAGCATGAGAACAAATACAGTACATGATGGAGATTATTCTAATTGTCTTTATACCTTCAGGCAGCTGTGGAATAACTTACATTTGTATATGTCCAGTTAGTTGTATTTGTGTGAAGTGTAAAGAGCATTTATTTTGTTTATATTGTGAAACAGAGGTAGTTTAAGATTTGTCCTGTGCTGCAAGCTGATTTTAGTGTTAAAGAGAAGAGACGAGTGTTCCACTATCAGACCTCAAAGAAACTGTGATCAAAAATAAAACAATAAGTCTTAAAATGATCAGCTTAATGTTCCAAAAGTACATTTCCCAAAGTGTTCCTCCATACAGATCCACCACGCACAAACGTGTAGAAGACAAGGGTAACAGCCCCTGTTGAAACTGACATCTACTACATCTCCTATCACACGGATCAGTCTTTCAGTGTATAAAAACAAACCTGGAGTTTGTCAGGGAAACTACAAATCTTGACATTTGAGTCAGTGCCACAGGATCCATTTATTTTTGTTGGCAATCTGCATTAAACTAAAGTTCTAACAGGGCTGAAACAATGAGCATGTTTGTCCTCCTCCTTCCATTAACACGTCTCACATAACACTCAGGGTTTATACAAAGGCTGTTTCAAATCAGTTGGATATAACTTATAATCAAACATCAAGGCAGCAACAACTGGCCTTCAGAGCAACTCTAAAGAAAAAAGGATTTGTGCTTATAGTCTCGTAAGTTTATTGTTGTAGGTCTAATAAACCACAGAGTATTTGAAACCAGCAGAAAAACGTACCACTACAATTTAACTTCAACATGATAGTCGCTAGGTAAAGAGGAGAGGGTACTCACAATATAAAGGGGGAACAACAAGTCCCCTTGGTTTTCTCAGAATCTGATGCTGAATATAAATCTGTGAACTTGTCACACTTCTCACTAGTCCTCCTTCTAGTGAGACAAAATGTGTGTGCAGCACCTGGCTTACTTTAATGACATAAACGCACAATGAGAGAGTAGAAGAACAAGTTTTCTTGTTGGGGCGCCTGTGGCTCAGTGGGTTGAGTCGGTCATCTCTCAACAGTCATGTTGAGGGTTTGATCCCCAGCTCCTGAAGCAACATGTCCGATGTGTCCTTGGGCAAGACACTTAACCCCAAGTTGCTCCTGCTGCTTCATCAGCGGTGTATGAATGTGTATGAATGGGATTAGTTACTTCTGATGGTACAGAGCAACCTCTACCATCAGTGTGTGAATGTGTAGGTGTGACCTGCGGAGAAAAAGCACTTTGAGTAGTCAGAAGACTAGAAAAGAAATATACAAGCTCAAGTCCATTTACCAATTGTATAAACTTGCCCTTTTTTCATTTGTATAACACTGTATTATGCTGTTTCAGATTCTAAAACACAAATATCATGTTACAATGTTGGATGTTCATACTAAACTTCGGCAAAGTTTCAAATCATGAGGTAAACATGTGTTTGAGGCATCCCAGAATCAGCCTGAATGCTCTAGAGAGAGTTCCATGAGTTATACAAGACACTGTTAAATCATGAAGTCATCCTGTAACAGATGCTCATCTCTGGTGTAGTTGTGCAAGCCACACCTCCTGTGCATCTCAGCGTCTCAGCACCACAACCCTGCAATAGGACTGCTTGTTGAGTTTTCAGAGTTTGTAACGGCTCTTCAGCTGGGAGAGAAGTTTAGATTTATTGTATTTCCTGAAGAAGAAGGTGAAAGAAAACATATGGCCTACGTATTTATTTCTTCACACCACTTCAGGAATCTCACACAGCAGAGGAACAACATGAAGCTGCATGTTGGAGCTAACTTAGGCTGAGACTTTTCATCTCTAAATGGTAAATGGACTTGAGCTTGTAGCACTTTTCAAGTCTTCTGACTACTCAAAGTGCTTTTACACCGCATGTCTCTCATACACATTCACACACTGATGGTAGAGGCTGCTATGTAAAGAGACCATCAGTATTAACTCATCCATTCATACACCACTGATGAAGCAGTAGTAATTCAGGGTTATGTGTCTTGCTGAAGGACAAATCGGACACGTTGCTGCAGGAGCTGGGGTTTGAACCTTCGGCCTTCCGGTTGAGAGACGACTCTACCACCCACTGAGCCACAGCCGCCCTGTAAAGGGCTTTGTAGAAAAGTGTGAAGTGCAAGCAGTAAGTTAAGTTTACATGAAATCTCTGAGACGTTTTGGTTGGTGATACAGTTTGTACACTTAGAGTTATTTTTTTTTTTTGATGTTCTTTTCTAATTTCTAATAAATTCAGATTTATCCCAAAAATACAGAGTGCATATGCTGTTATGAAAATTTATCAAAACACCAACCAATATCACTATCCCCTCCAAATCGCTAACTTTGGAAACATGCAATAAGAGCCCTGATGCACTCTGCTGTGATCGGTGAGTATCAGAAAAATGTTCTTTTAAAAGCCCAACATGATTTTTGGATCTTTCATACTTAAAAAGTGTTCTAAATATTGGTCAACTGTGTTTGGTTCTAGCACACTGAGTACAGTCAACATGTAGGAAAATTATGTTTCACTCAAAGGAGAAGTCAAAGTGTCACATTTCTGACAGAAGGCCCCTGAAGAGTTTCAGGGACTGAAAGTGAAGAACAGGAAGAGGAAATGTACTTTGGAAACCTCTACCACGAGTAAAAGGGAAATATACTGTGATGCCTCGGCAGTGCATCAGGGAGAGTGCTCGAGTGGAGGCGTGACATTTCTTTTTACAGGTGAGCAAAGCAGAGCGAATCAGTGGCATTTCAAGAACAACACTAAATATGAGGTATGACATGAGATTTCTTAACCATATATCTGATAGCATTGTAGGGTAAACCAGGTCCATGCAACATGCATGTTTTCTATACACTCTGAAGGATGCTATGAGGAGAATAAATGCCTTCATCCCGTCCATATTTAAAAACATTTACAAATACAGATTTACATCATGTGTTTCTCTTTAGATTGGAGGACATATATTCATCCCACAGGTAGGGACACTTAAGATGCTGGTTTGTCAAAGACCTGATCTTAGAGCTTGTGACTTTTTTTAGTGCCCTCAAATTGGAAGGAAGAAAGATTTAGTGGGTTCCTCCTTCAGTGCCAGGGAAATATAAACTAATCATGGAGTCGAATTAAATGAAATAAGTGTTGGATCATGTCGGTGTACTGATTGCTGTTGGGTTTGGACTGTTTTAAAATAGACTGTTTTTCATTTGGCCTGACAAGTCATTAGGCCTCAGGTTTAAAGGTATACTTCTTAACCTCTCGGTGTCAAAGGTCCTTGAGGGATTTGACAGCCTTGGACAGGTTGCTGTAGAACTCGGTCATGCTGGAGGGGAAGAAGGAGTCGACCACAGAGCGAGGGAGCAGGCCACTCAGGTCAGTCTGGAAGAAACTAAAAACCTGGGTCTTCTTGGGCTCTCTGAGTGGAAGAACAGAAGAAGTGGAAGAATACAAAAAAGAGAGAAGCAAATTAGGTGGGTGAACATGGACTTAAACTTGTTTGTGGGGTGTGTACGGGTGCTCACCCTGAGACGGGGACACAGATGCATCCACACGGGTGGTTAAATCCTCTCACATAGCCGGACTGGGGAGGACAGCCCGCGTGAATCACATTGCTGGCTGTTTGACACAAAGACACAAAAGGTGCACATTTATCGGTGTTATACTGGACATGTGAGGGGTTGTGTCTCCTTCAGAACAGATCACTGCTGAGGGATCTCACTAAAGGTGTTATCTATCCACACTCTGAAAGGCATCAGCTTAAATAAAATCATCTTATCATGACTGAGAAAAATGCATCAATCTTCTCAACAAACTCCCTGAAACAAATGCAGGTGTTTGCCCTTAAAAACAAACACATTTACACTCCAGTTTAAGAAGAATGCATTCAAATAAACAACAGAAGAGCAAATGAGAGTGAGCATAGATAGAAACAGAGAAGATATATCTTTCAATTTGACCTCACGTACAGGATTAACAAAACGATGGATTACACAATCACACAACATCTGTCACATCAGGATCCTTTCTATGAAATGAACCATCACATGGACAATCTGAGTCTTAGAGGAGCAAGAACTCAGCACAGTGTTCCTCATAATAAGCTGATAATAAAAAATAAAGGAAATAATTCGATTAATACTGGGGGGAGGGGGGATCAAACAAAAAAAAGTCTATTAGCCGAACTTGGAAATTAATATAATGTCAAATATTATTACATAAATATACCAAAAATATATATATAGAAATATAATAAATATATAATACATAAATAATAAAAAATAATCCAAATATAAATAAATATACAAACATATTACTGCACTTTCAATACTTTTGGCACACACACACACACACACACACACGCATATCAGGTGTACAACTACAGGAAGTAGAAACAAAGGAGTTGTTACGCACCATTTGATGAAATGGTGCCGTCTTCATATTGTTTAATTAAAATAACATCCACAAAGTCTCGTGGAGCGATGATCCCCATAGCTGCTGAGGGCGTGACTGTTCTGAAGATAGAGATGTCCTGTGGGAGAGAGGGAGAGAGAGAGAGCATGAAGTCAAAGACAAACAAAGAGAAAGCTGGGACACATCTGAAGCTGCACTGGACAAGTAGTTACTACATTTTGACTTCATCAATCAAATCCAGCAGTCGTTATTTTCAGACAGTTCTTTTGTCAAAACCTTTTTTGGTTTTTGACATGATCAGACTAGATTTACAGTTTAAAGTCTTTCTGTGATTTTTCACACTTAAATATAATATAAATCAAGTATCTCCTCTGAAAATAACTCTGTGAGTCATGACTGTCTACAATGGGTGTAACACCCGAGTCCCACTGTCTGTGATGTTTTCAGAGTCCTATCTTCACTTTGTTTACATCGCCCGGACGGCCAGCTGACTCCTCCCCTCGTGTATAAAAGTTGTTTAATTGAGGGACTAGAGAAAAGAAGAATAACATACTGTACTCACTGCTTAACTGTGTTTCTAGATCACACTCATTTCAGGTAAATTTACATGCAGTGTGAAGATACGAGCATAATAAAGATCGCTAGCATTAGCATGCTAACACAACAATGCAGCGTGAGTTGTTTTGGTTTCATGCTGGTGCTCAAGGGCGACATCTGCTGGATCAAAAAATCACATATAAAGCCTTTAAAGTTACCAAAATATTGTGTGGCTTTTTTTAGGATTTAAAATATGTTACAATAACGATCTGAAAGACAACTGAATGAGGCGACAGGGTTAATGAATACAACATGATTTAGACAAAGATCTTAAGTAAACAAACAAACCTCTGTGATTTGTTCCAACAGTTGAAACATTTTCACGTTTTTGTCCCAGCTGACTCTGAGCCCGTTGGGTATTGGCTTCAAGCACTCCCAAACGTTCTCTGGGCTGCCGTTGACGATCCCCTCCCCCTTATAACTAAAAGAGAAGTGACATAACAGATTAGATTATTTTCAGGTCAGATGAATTTGATGTATATATTTTATTCATCCCACTACACAGAGAGAAACTCCACATTTAATTTGATTGGAACCTTTAAGCAGTTGTTTTTGAGTCATTTCTGGTTTTTGAGGTGGGGTTGTATGAGGTTCTTGTCAATAATATGTGCATCAGCCACAGGAGAGGCCGGTCAGCCTCGCCCCCTTCATTAAGAAATGGGTCAGAGTGCCTTTCGTCACTGCTGTGGGCCATTTGTACCGAGTAGTTGAGCTTCACCCTGAACACCAACAATGATGTAAGAGCACTACGGCGTTCAGCGTCAACCATCAAGCTGTTCTGTCTCTTTAGGTAGTGTTGTAATACTCAAAATCCAAGACCGGTCCCGAGACCACTTTTTGAAAGTCTTGGAATCCAAAGCATTTTTACTCGATCTCGTCTCGGTCTCTAGACTTTAAATCAATACCGGTCAAGACCACCACTGACAGGCTACTTTCCATGTCATCACTGTGAATAGGAGACTGTGACTAAACCGGAGGAGAAGTCACAATTTTAAGAAATGAAATCATTGAACAGTTTCAGCTCTTTAATTTGACAGTCAGCCGGCCCCTTTGTTTGTGACACACGTGTTCCTCTGCCAGCACAGCACTGTTCAGCTGTTCAGGCCTGCAGGCTTCTAATTAGACAACAAATCAAGGTCAAGGTCAAGGTTTCTTTATTCGTCTCCCTAGGGAGAAACTTGTCTCGGATACTGCTGCATAGACGATACATAAAACAATATAAAAACAGTCTGAGCTAAAAGATGAGAGATTTTTTTTACAGCGACTATGACATACTGTTTATGATACAAGAGGACACTTTGACTTCTGCAGACAGAGACTCAACAGGTCCCAAAGACAATGGACTTGAGCTTGTATAGGGCTTTTCTAGTCTTACTCAAAGCGCTTTTTTTCTACACCGCAGGTCACACCTTCCTGTTCACACACTGATGGCAGAGGCTGCTTAATAAAGTGTCCATCAGTATTACTAATCCATTCTTCTACATTCGTACACAGCTGATAAAGAAGCGAGAGAAACTTGGGCTTGAGGGTCTTGTCAAAGGAGACACTGACATGTGGCTTCTGGGGATCGAACCCCTGACAGAGAGAGAGGGGGGAACTTCTGTGTTAACTGAAAGACAGGGAGAGATCCCTCTTGGGATGGTGGTGCAGGTGTGTAAACTGTGAGCACATGTTCACAAACCCGGAGAGCTACAAGGGGGACTTTTCTGGATCAGAGGGTACCAGCGGATCACATGTTCCTGCAGTCTGCATCACTCACCATCCAGAATTCCCTGTACTGAACTCTGATGTTTTACCGACCTTCATCAGTTTCTACAAATCAAATTGGAAAAAAACAGAAAAGTCAAGTGGAACTTTTATCTCTAATTAAGTTTTCGGCTCGCATTTTTTTTTATTGCATGACACAACCCATGGTATCGTCTGCACGATATGTTGACCTTTTTAAAATACTCTGTGTCAGCTGAGCTAGAATAACACACTTAAAACCAGAACTATGCTGTGTCAACAGAATAATCTTTAAATGATCTCAAACTGGGATTCATTAATATCCAAATTCACAATAGCTGAGTCTACTTGCAAAGTTGAAATGTACACTTGTGTGTGTTTTGGTGGAACAGTGTTAAAACAGATTTATTATGACAAAGTAAAGCACTGAACATTTTCTAAACTTAACGTACAATTACACTGTCTTTGGTGTTTAGGTTGGACCATTAAAATGAGCTAAAAATGACCCCCGTCAGAATCCCACAAGGGGAGCTGGAAAACGCTGGCGGGGAGAGGGAAGTCTGGGTTCACTGACTGCGACCCTGGACAAACAGAAGGAATGGATGGAAGGATGGAGGACCCCATCAGAAACATTGTACAGCCTAGGAGAGTCACTCCGGCCGGTTTTTCAATAAAGGGCCGATCCTGTGGCTAATATACAAATACCCCTTAAAAGCCCACTTCAAAAACCTCCAACATCAACTATCCATTCAAAAAAGGTACAGTTAGAATTTTTGAATTACTTGTCAATTACTTCCACCTCTAATACATCCTTCAGATTAACTGGAGGTTGCTTAAGGTTTAAATGAAGTTTCAGACATCTAACAGAGGCTCATGGTCATGGGAATATGTTTTTCTCTATTCAACACACAAATGATTTATGATCTTTTTTTATTTCAACTGTTTATTAAACCAAAACATAAAATTAAATAAATAAGAAAGACAAAAAAAGGAGTTTAAGTTTCTCACACATTCCCGAGGAACTCAGATGAAGGACGCCAAGACACGACGACGTCATTCTGCCAAAGAAAAAACAGAAGATAAACAAAGAGCATTGTGAAGAGTCTGATAGATGCTGCTGTTGAGAGGTCTCCTTCAGCTGGAACAACAAGTGAACAGTCAAATATTAAGCACCAGGGTCCAGCTGTTTGAGGAACTCTGACTGGATTAGAGCTGTCAGAGTGAGTGAGTTGTTTCTGAAACCAGGCTTGATCAAGTCACCTCGTTTTGATCCTCTTGAAAAAAAAACATTCAATTTAAGTTCTTTAAAACATTTTAGTAGGAATGTACGGAGGCCCTACGCAGACAAGCATTAATACATTTTATTTAAATCTGTTCTCTGTGATAAAGAGTCAATTATGGGTTGCTTTCTCAAGCTTTCGATTTATTATTTATAATGTTAATGCAGGAGAACAACACTGGTTTTTACAGTCGTTTTCTACAGATCTCTAGAAATGAAGTTATCATGGGAACGCCGTCCCATTGTTACTAGATAATTAAGTCAAGATCTATCAAGTGAAAACAGAGTTAAATCAAATGTATGGAGATTGTCCACTGAGGGCTCCTGTAGGAGGAGTACAAATATTCTTGATTGTCCTGATTAGACCTGTTCTGACTGCCTGTTCAAGGCGCCTTCACTGTCACAGAGGAGTAATGACACTCCCTCTGTCCCGCCTACATTACATGGGCGAGCCAGGATCGACAGAGCCAGCAGGGATAGACAGCACTGTGTGTGTGTGTGTGTGTGTGTGTGTGTGTGTGTGTGTGTGTGTGTGTGTGTGTGTGTGTGTGTGTGTGTGTTGCAGAGTGCGCCCTAAAAAGAGCTCCTGTATCTGGTCAGACCGGTCAACTACAGATCCACTTTGAAAAAACAGGAGAAAAGATGAAAAAGTTGATCGTGGAAAGCAAAGGCAGGGATACATGGGAAATGGACTTGAGCTTGTATAGCACCTTTCTCTTCTCACTACTCAAAGTGCTTTTACACTGCATGTCACACCTACACATTCACACACTGATAGTAGAGGCTGCTGAGTAAAGAGACCATCAGATGTAACAAATCTCATTCATACACCGCTGACGAGGCAGCAGGAGCAACTCTGGGTTAAGTGTCTTGCCCAAGCACACACACATCACTCAATCTTTTTTTTTTTTAAGATTTATTTTTGGGGCTTTTTTAATGAGAGATAGGACAGTGGATAGAGTCAGAAATCAGGGAGAGAGAGAGAGAGTGGGGAATGACATGCAGGAAAGGAGCCACAGGTTGGATTTGAACATGGGCCGCCCGCTTGGAGGACTACAGCCTCCATACATGGGGCGTGCGCACTAACCACTGCACCACCAGCGCCCCACATCACTCAATCTTTTGGTGATTTTTATAGAGTTCTTGGCCCAAGCAATACAACAAGATGAAGGAATAGAGGGGTGGAAGTAAAAGTTGCAGAACCAAGCAGCAACCTCCTGTGTAAAAATAAGCCAATGCGGAAGTGCAAAAAAACTACAGGTCTTCGAATGTCTGCTTGAAGCTGGCTCATTCAAAAAGCCTGTTTTTACAGCTGAAATGTTCACGTTTACAGCCTGGTACAAAGAACCAAATAGGTCTGATTAGTTATTGTCCTCACGGCACACATTTTACGGGTCGTTGAATTGTTTTATAACACCTCTGGTTTGATTTCATGAATAGTACGTGTTATTCATAGTTAGGCGCAAGGCTGACCTGATAGACAGGTGGGCGCCGTGTAACGGTTTGTCAAGAGGCTTTAAACCCGCCCCAGCTCGAGCCTGTCATTAGCTTGACTGAAAGTTGGGTTGAGACAGCATTTTCAACATGGCGGCTGCTGCCGATGAGCCTCCAGAGCCCCCTGCTGTAACAGATTGGTGCCGTCACTCAGGCTTCATCCATTAATATTTACAGTCTATGTACAGGAATACAAAATGTGGTTATTTGCAGATGATGTTTTAATCTTTTTAATGAAACCAAATGTTTGTCTTCATAAATGAATGAGATTGTTAGAATCCTGTTAGAATCTATTTTTCCTTTAACAAACAAGCAAACAAAAACAAAGCTATTGTCCATAAATGACTCACCGTCTTAAACCATACAACAGACAGAAAATCATTCAAATATCACAGACAACTTAACAAAACAATAAGAAATGGATTACAGGGCATGGAACGAGGACATTCAGAAATATATGTTTATATACAGTACAGACCAAAAGTTTGGACACACCTTCTCATTCAATGAGTGTCCTTTCTTTTCATGACTATTGACATTGTAGATTCACACTGAAGGCATCAAAACTATGAATTAACACATGTGGAAATATATACTTAACAAAAAAGTGTAAAACAACTGAAAATACGCCTTATATTCTAGTTTCTTCAAAGTAGCCACCTTTTGCTCTGATTACTGCTTTGCACACACTCTGCATTCTCTTGATGAGCTTCAAGAGGTAGTCACCTGAAATGGTTTTCACTTCACAGGTGTGCCCTGTCAGGTTCAATAAGTGGGATTTCTTGCCTTATAAATGGGGTTGGGACCATCAGTTGTGTTGTGCAGAAGTCAGGTGGATACACAGCTGATAGTCCCACTGAATAGACTGTTAGAATTTGTATTATGGCAAGAAAAAAGCAGCTAAGTAAAGAAAAACGAGTGGCCATCATTACTTTAAGAAATGAAGGTCAGTCAGTCCGAAAAATTGGGGACACTTTGAAAGTGTCCCCAAGTGCAGTCGCAAAAACCATCAAACGCTACAAAGAAACTGGCTCACATGAGGACCGCCCCAGGAAAGGAAGACCAAGAGTCACCTCTGCTGCGGAGGATAAGTTCATCCGAGTCACCAGCCTCAGAAATCGCAGGTTAACAGCAGCTCAGATTAGAGACCAGGTCAATGCCACACAGAGTTCTAGCAGCAGACACATCTCTAGAACAACTGTTAAGAGGAGACTGTGTGAATCAGGCCTTCATGGTAGAATAGCTGCTAGGAAACCACTGCTAAGGACAGGCAACAAGCAGAAGAGACTTGTTTGGGCTAAAGAACACAAGGAATGGACATTAGACCAGTGGAAATCTGTGCTTTGGTCTGATGAGTCCAAATTTGAGATCTTTGGTTCCAACCACCGTGTCTTTGTGCGACGCAGAAAAGGTGAACGGATGGACTCTACATGCCTGGTTCCCACCGTGAAGCATGGAGGAGGAGGTGTGATGGTTTGGGGGTGCTTTGCTGGTGACACTGTTGGGGATTTATTCAAAATTGAAGGCATACTGAACCAGCATGGCTACCACAGCATCTTGCAGCGGCATGCTATTCCATCCGGTTTGCGTTTAGTTGGACCATCATTTATTTTTCAACAGGACAATGACCCCAAACACACCTCCAGGCTGTGTAAGGGCTATTTGACCAAGAAGGAGAGTGATGGGGTGCTGCGCCAGATGACCTGGCCTCCACAGTCACCGGACCTGAACCCAATCGAGATGGTTTGGGGTGAGCTGGACCGCAGAGTGAAGGCAAAAGGGCCAACAAGTGCTAAGCATCTCTGGGAACTCCTTCAAGACTGTTGGAAGACCATTTCAGGTGACTACCTCTTGAAGCTCATCAAGAGAATGCCAAGAGTGTGCAAAGCAGTAATCAAAGCAAAAGGTGGCTACTTTGAAGAACCTAGAATATAAGACATATTGTCAGTTGTTTCACACTTTTTTGTTAAGTATATATTTCCACATGTGTTAATTCATAGTTTTGATGCCTTCAGTGTGAATCTACAATTTTCATAGTCATGAAAATAAAGAAAACTCTTTGAATGAGAAGGTGTGTCCAAACTTTTGGTCTGTACTGTATATGGAACAGTTTTCAGTAGTAGTACTCACGTTCGGCTTTAGCTCCGAGATAGAAATCATTAAGACACATAACAGAGAATTCTGTATTTCTTTCAACCCCTACCAGTAGAAGTTCCTCAACTTCAATTTGTTCAGTAGGACAAACACAAGGGTTTATCTGGGAAGGGAAGAAGTATAGAATAAAGTAAACTATATTACAAGCTCCTAAAGATAAAGGTGTGCATGCATTACCAAATCTCCAGGAATGTTATGATGCTACACAACTCTGTGATACAAGGTTAGTACAAGCCGGACAGAAATTGAACTAATTACGGAGGGGGATATCATGCTCAAAATGTGTTAGCAAATATGGACATGTTTAAGGAAAATGGAAAAATAATTATACAATTACAAAATCTGGTTTACAGTGGTAAAGACAAACGAGATTTAGATTCTGAGCTGGATCACCTGAGAACATGTTTAGACTGTGCACGGGGTACCCTGTAGGCCACTGACATTAAGTTGTTAACAACACAACACACATGCTGGAGGATGTAAATCACACTCATATTTTCTGGAAATGTACTGAAAAGATGGGTAAAAGTATGGGTGACATGACATTGAAGACAACACTGGGTTATGAATTACCTAAATAATTTGCAGTGCTACATCACCTAACCTGACAGGGGATACTGTTTAACGTTAAGACAGATATCTGGACTAAACGTTTGCTAGCAACAAAAAAAGAAAACTGTCACCAGGAAATGTTGGTTTCCATAGAAATATAACTCAAACTGTGATGAATAAATATTGATAATTGAATACATTTAAAAGGTTTTAACATTTGTGTTTGAGATGGTTTTTTTTAACAGTATGGAAGCCTTTCAGCAGACATGCATCCATACATTTTATTCTACTCCGTTTTCCCATGATAAGACCATGAAGCCTGAGTGACGTCACCCACCGGTTACTACAGGGGGGTGTTGAGGCTCATCGGTGGCAGCCTAACTTTCAAACTGCTACACTGCACTCACCTGTCAATAATGTAAGCTATGGATAACTTATCGTTGATAAAATAAAAACAGATTTGTTATAAAAGATTAACCCCCGTACAGTGTGTGTGCCCATGATGAAAATAACTCATCAGACCTATATCACTTTTTGTAGGCTGTAAAAACAGGCTGTTTTTGAATGTGGTGTGTATGTGACTTCCGGGGCTCTTTTTTTTAGAGATCACAGCTTATTAATCCCCTGTGCAAAGAAAACGTTAAGAAAAAATATGTTTGTCCCAGTTGCCATTAAATATCTTATAATTAAGGAGATTTAACAGGCCTGTTACCTCATGTTTCAAATAGCACTCTATATTTATATTATCATTTAACACCCCTTCAATATGAACTTTGACAACCTGGTGCCTTGCTTTTTTATGTAGAACTTTTGTTTCTGTCTTTATTCTGTTTTTGCATGACACCTTGTGTTTTGAAATGGCCAAGAATAGAGTGTTTTCTATTTCTATTTCATTCTGTCTGGATATCAGTGCTGGTTTTCCAAAGACAACAAGTATAAATAAATAAATAAATAAATGCATCAATAAATATATATATATATAAATAAATGCAACAATTCATATAAAATTAATACATAAATAAATATATTCATATATTTATTTATGTATTTCTGTGTCCATGTTGTACAAGGAAAAGTAAATATGTAAATTAAGTGGGCCGTCCTAACATTACTGAAGTAGGATTGGTCAATTTTGAAAAACAGACAGAAGAAAATTTACATATTTACAGATATACTTTTCCTCTTACGACCTGGACACAGAAATAAATAGATGTGGAAATGTAAAAATACAGAAATAAATTAATAACTCAATTAATGTGGAAATGTATGCATTGATACATATATAACTGTAGAAATACGTTAATAAATGAATAAATACATGTAAAAATATATAAATAGCCTTTTTCATTAACAGTGTATTTATTATTTATTCATTGATATATTGTTTTCAGCATTTATATATTTATTTATTTATTTATTCATACATTATTGTATGCATTCCTCCCAACATTTATTTATACTTTAGTCATTTTTTGTCCCTCATAAAAACCAGCATTTCGAACCCAAGCTAACGAGATACACGAGTTGAGACCTCGAGAGAACAGACCAAATGCACACAGTATCGCGAGAACGGGGGAGTTAAATGAAATAGATTGAAAATGTCCACCTCGGGGTTCCGTACTAAAGCGTCATTTGTCGGCATATTTGTCTACGACAGGTTTTAGGGACATTTACATGTAGCTACTCGTTCTCTATACCAGTGAGTGAGATGCGAGTTATCAAGACAAGTGTTTGAGTATTTCCATTTATAAAAAGAATAACTATTTACCGATTTCTTGCAGACTTTCCACCCGGACGCATCCTTCCTGTAGCCCATCAAGCAATCAGCCACCGACTTCGCTTTCTCTTCATAATCCATGATAGATAACAGGTGACAAGCAAAAGACCCCTTTGCTAAATGAATTTATTGTTCGGGGAAGCTGACGTTATGGCCCACACAGGTGATAGTTATCCCTTCATTCAATCAAACACAGAGTCACACAGCAGTGATCAGTAGCTTTAGCTCGTCAGGTGAGCATGATCCAACACTTCACAGACAAATGAATGAAAGGTGCTGCGTTAGCTTCACAGCAGCTGGCTCGGTGTGTGAGCAGAAACAAACACAGCACTAATAGTAAAGGTGTTCTTAATGTCGCAGGACAGCAATCTAATGCGATTACTGTGTAAAAAATCCTTAAGAAGATGAATGAATTTTCCGAAATCAGAGGGAAATGGTTGGCAGATGTGTGCAAACACTTCCAGAAAAAAATGCTCTTCCGGTTGTCCTTCAAAAGAAACGTCCTGCTGTCAAACCTGAACGTGTATGGAAATGTGCCATGTCACATTTATACTATGAGGGACAAAAAATGACTAAAGTATAAATAAATAAATAATTAAATAAATGCATCAATTCATATAAAATAAATATATAAATAAATATATTCATATATTTATTCATATATATATGAATAAATATATTTATTTATGTCTTTCTGTGTACATGTTGTACAAGGAAAAGTAAATATGTAAATTAAGTGGGCCGTCCTAACATTACTGAAGTAGGATTGGTCAATTTTGAAAAACAGACAGAAGCAAATTTACATATACTTTTCCTCTTACGACCTGGACACAGAAATAAATAGATGTGTAAATGTAAAAATACAGAGATAAATTAATAACTCAATTAATGTGGAAATGTATGCATTGATACATATATAACTGTAGAAATACGTTAATAAATACATGTAAAAATATATAAATAGCCTTTTTAATTAACAAAGTGTATTTATTATTTATTCCTTGATGTATTGTTTTCAGCATTTATATATTTATTGATGCATTTATTTAATTATTTATTTCTACATTATTGTATGCATTCCTCCCAACATTTATTTATTAATTTATACTTTAGTCATTTTTTGTCCCTCATATTATACACATTCAGTTTACCTTCAATACTACTCAACGTTTAAATTGAACATCGTGTTATATTTGTTTTTTTTCCAACAGGGAATAAGTTTACGTTTTTTTGTTTTGAAGGCAAGGCGCACGGCTACTTCCGGTAGTCTTGTCTGGCTTCACCGGAGCTGGTTACAGCAAAGCACACTGGGAATTGTAGTTGCCCTACATTCTAAATGAAATGCTGTTAACTGACTGGTTAAATGAGTGCACAGGCCAGGTCGGACATGTGAGATGATTCAGTGTTTTATTGTAATATCAGGTAAGCAGTGGTAGTAACATATATTATTATAAGTCCTTAACATCAACCTAATAGCATATGTGTTTGCTTTTAGAGCTAACATTTATGTTTCTAAATGACACAATACACACATTAGAGAGAGAAAACACGTTTAAAATGATTCATTTTCTGTGCTTTAAGTTTAATGTAGTAACATTGTTGTAATATCTATGTAATAAGATATTTGAGGAACAATCTAACAGTAGCTAAGTTTTCAAACATTCGAGCAAACCAGGTCATTGGACTCATCTACATTCAGATCAATGCTTGTTTTGGACTTTTTTTTGGCTATCTTTGATTGTTTGGCATCAGATTTGAGATAGCGCTCTTTGTTATGAATGACCTGGATGTACTGGTCGGTGCTGCTGTTCTGTTGGTCACTACTGGAGGCCAGGGAGCCTGAGTCTGACTCAGTCAGAGGAGTGTCTAGCTTTTGTCTTGTCTTGGGCCTCACGTAGGACTCCATTAGCCTTGTCCTCCCAGTGGACTGATTGGGTTTTCCCGGGGAATGGATGTGACACCTGGTTTGCACAAGCACAGAGTCTGCTCCCTTCACACTGGTCTGGGAGCAGGAAGGTGACTCTAAACCTCCTGAGTCCCCTTCACAATCATCCTGATCTTCCTCTTTCTGCGCCACATATCCTCCTCGAGCAGGATGGGCGCCTTTAACCCCCGACAAGTGGCCCTCAGCGCGGTCACCGATGAAGAAGTTCGCTTGATGGCGGAGGTCAGAGAGGGAACGGGGCCGATGAGCCTTTCCCAACGACACCCGCCTCCTGCTTTGTCCCTCTTCCTCTTCTTCCTCTTCGCTCAGATGCTGCTCCGATGGGTGGGACTGGTGAGGCCGAGGTTGATGGTGAGCTGTGCGGGGTGCATAGCGTTTCATGTTGCGTGGGTACAGTTCCAAAATCTCTGCCGACTCCTCCATGAGGTAATGGCGTGGGATCCTCGTGGCTGAGCGCAGCAGCTTCTTCCTGGGCTCTCGCTCGTTAACAATCACATATCTGGTGGTGTGGCCGCGCCGTCCTCCATAACTGTGTGCCGCAATGATTCCTGCAGCCTCCATGGGGTTGATGGAGCATTTGGTCTTCCTGTACAGAGGGTCAGAATTGATGTTGTCAGAATAGCCAGCTGGAGGATTGAATGCCATGTGATGGTAGGACTTGGACTTGCTGGTACCACCAGGAGCACCAAGAAACGGTGGGGGCCTGTTATGAAGAAGAACAACACACGAGAGTTAGCTTTTATAGTACTCATTATGTTATGATTGCAAAATATTGATCTTTGTTTGCACTGCAAAACCACTTTACAACCCATTTATTTTTAGAAAACCAAGGAGTCATGATGTTCACTGAGACAGGCTTGGAAAAACATTCTCCTCAAACCAAAGTTAATACTCGAAGAAAAACAAACTAGGGCTGAACAATTTCTATTCTTTTCAATCTGCTCCAGCTCCAGTTTTATTAGCAACACGTTTACAAAGCAGTGAGAGAAACTGTTGTAGTTGAAGTCTTTAGTTATTGCTGATGCTTATTAAGAGCGGGCTGAAGTGTATATTTGGCTGTTTGTCAAACATAATTCCTTGAGTAACATGAGCATTTTGATGTTTGAAATAGAGAGACTTCAGCTAATTCCTAGACCGATGTAAGGAGGGTCAAATACATTTTTGTGTCCCATAATTTACGGACATATTTTAAAGATAATCATGTTAAGTTATTAGTTTAACAGAGTAACATCTGACTCAGCTGGCTCTGACAAAATGTGCTTCTTCGATTCTCATCTACCATGAGTAATTTATAAAACTGATTATATGTTCTGTTTGTTTTGTTTTTTGTATCAAACAGCTGCTGATGAAGGTACCTTAATCAGTCGATCCTAACATTATTTCGATTTTAAATATCAAGATCTCATGGAGAAAAGACTGAAATGAATTCCTCAATACAGAAAAACAGTCAAATACAGGGCATTCATGTCCTCTTTGTGCGCCCATGGTGAAGCTAACTATAGCTCCACCAGCTACTGAACTTGTACTTGTACACATATCCATGTGCATATGTTTCTTCTTTGGAGTTTTCAGTAAGCTGACATTGTCAATAGTTAAATAATATATAGAGCCCCATAACAGACAAAAGGCAGTAATGTATTATCAAGATGGAAAATCAAGGTTGAAATAAGTGTAGAGTCTTAAAGATGTAAAGTTCTGTTCTTCCTCCTCAACCATCAATTGAGTAAGTAAAAGGCTGTAAAAGAAAAGAATTGGAGGTCAAAGAGAAAGTATACAGTCTCATGTTCTTTGTCTGGTGTATGGGAAGCGTATCTATGTTGCAGGAGTATTTAAGAGCAGCAACATCTTTTACTTAATGATTCTAAACTGACCTTTGTGACTCATTGGTGTTTTACCACTGTTGTATTATATCTTTGCTTTAATACAGTGTATAGCTTCTGTAAAGTTTATTTTAATTCACTTAGCTGTTACTACAACTTATTTATTTTAATTTTATTTGTACTTTTCTACTCTTTTTTTCTTATAATGCTATTCTATTTTATATATCATTTTATCTTTTTTGTAGAAGCTGACTCAGGGAGAAATGCACAAAATTCCAATGTACCTGTACTGTCCTGTACCTGTGCAAATGGCAATTAACATCTATTCTATTCTGTTACGTGATTTGTATTGCTATTGGTGTATGAGTTTATTGTTTCACGACTGTTCATTGATACTGCAGGGTTTAAAAGGCAGCATGAGCTGGACTATCAGGAAAGAGCTAATGTGAAGTCTTCTCTCCACGCTGCATGTTAAAGGTTTTCTAAATCATATCACACCGTGTTCGTATTTTCGTATGTCGCTCACACTTAAACATCAGGCTGCATCATTTAATCTGCAGTGTTGTTTCCCTGATAATACTGAAATGTATCATTTGAAATTATGTGTTGACCTGTTGGGTATGTGCTCCAGCCTGTGCTTGGGCAGTGCAGTCACTGATGGATTTCTGACGAATCCAGTTTCTCTGTTCAGGTCCGTTCTAGATGCTGACTGGGTGATGGTGCGGATGCTGTTTCCACGTCGAACAGGAGACTGAAAGTTGGTGACACTGCCGTTGCGTCTGGGAGACGGAGTTTGGATCGAGGCCTCCTGACTCGTGATGTCACTCTCCTGCTGATCTGGCTTTTTATCTGCTGTGGCCTCTGGACCCTGTAGTCTCGCTAAGGTAAGGGTAAATATCACAAGGTGAGGGTCTGGAAATAATAAGCACAAGTCCAACACACACACACACACACAGGAGATCTGAGGAACAGATACCTGCAGCCATCTGGAAGACTTTCTTCTTGTCCTCAGTCCGTTCCTAATGAGATAAAAGTCAAACTCAAGCTTTAGATAACATTGTCATGTTCCAGTAAAGAACTGCTTTAATGATAATTATCAACACTTGTTTTGTAAAATTAGGCCAAAAACTGGTTTGGGATGTTTTAGGGTTGTTGTTTTTTTCAATAGGTGCCAAACAGAAACATCTTTATCAAACATTAGAGGATGGGCTGTGACAAAGTGTTGGTCGGGTTAGTGAAAAACCCGACCAACCCGCTTGGCACAATTTATAGCAATATGAGAATACATTGATAAGTATAGTGGAACAGAAAGCTCTGTTTTATTTTAACTTCAAAATGTCAGATCTGAAGTCTATCATTTTTAAATGTCTGCTAACGTTGACACTGTAATCTCCATCACAAATCATATAGCCCGAGCAAAGCTGTTATATGTTGTTTTGCACTTTACCTGAGAAGTTTTTACACGTGTTTTCTTCAGTCCTGTGAACCATTCAATAAATAAATAAACTGTGGATGGATCAGGAGAATACTTCATCAGAAACTCACAGTCTGCAGCTGCATCCTCAGCTGGTTGTTGGTGAATTTGAGGGATCTGGCGATGGCCTGGAGATAGTATATCAGCATGCTGAAACATACAGGGACAAATCTCAAGTGTGTGTGGGTGTGTGTGTTGGTGTATGTATGAGTGGTGTGGGTGTGCACAGTCTTACAACAGAAGCAGCAGTGCTGGCAGCACCACCACAGGGCTGGTGATATAACTCGTCACTTTGCTGAACCACAGGGGGAAGTCATTGGCCACTGTTTCTGAGATGATGTCATAAATCTTCTCTTGCCCACTAAAACACACACATTAGGTTACTTTTTTTTAGCTTTACACAAACAATGTAATAAGGTGATACTGATCCTTTTTGGGGGGGATAGATATAAGTCTTCTGTAGTTTTTCACAAAATAGAATGTAAAAAAAGGAAGCATCTTTTGAAATGATCTGAAGTCTGTGCTTACCTGAATGGTCCACAGTGTTGTGATGGTCTGTATCTCACTATGGAAAAGATGGTGGGCAGCATACACAGAAACAGCATAAAAAGCAGCATAGCCAGGTAGAAGTTGTTTGATCTAAAATCAAAGAAAAAAGGAGCAGGGTAAAATAATCATGGGTGTGTTAAAATGAACAATTTTCACACTCCTGTTGTTTTCATACATACTCTCATGCTACCTGCCTAACTGTTTATGAAAATGCTGCAAATATTTAAGATTTTGCTCTTCCATTCATCTGCTGTGTTTTATATGAGGAATTGAAGATTTTTTCTTCCTACCTGTCAACCTATTATTGTGGTAACATTGGGTATGTCTGAAAACCTGCGATCTAGTGTGCAAAAAGACACAGGTAACATCGCTTCTGTAATCAAGTCTAATGCAGAAGAAGCATTGCAGTGAAATAGATGAATTGTTGCTGATCTTGTCTTTTACATGTGTTAATCAATAAGCATTTGTCTCAATGTGTAACAGTACTATCGGGGTACTGCACTTCTTAATCGGAAATATTTCCACGAGGTAGTTTGACAGGAGAGATTTCTACTTTCAGTTCCATACATGAATCCAACATCTGTCTATGTATCAGACACTTTAGAAGCACAACTTCTGCACAACTCATTCCACTGAATTGGCTTCTTATCTATAGTTATAAAGGGGCAATCACAAACGGGTAGCCATGGAGACTGTAATACCACTCATACTGTCATTATAAACTTATTACATGCTACTGTCATTAAACAGTCAAATCTATCACTCACTCTGCATCTACTGTGTATCATTATATAAAAATAATGCTGTTCCTGCAGCGTTCTGTAACTATCCATATCTGACACCTACTGTACTGGTGGTTACAGACTTAAAAAATAACTAATATTGAAATTGTCAATCCGTTTGCTGACGGTTTTGTTTTCTTTTGCAACTAACTAAGCTACACTAAAATCTCCAGACTGGAGTTTTTAGAGTGACAGGTTTGTGGTGCACCAAAGTGAAACAAAGCGGCCTGCTGTCGGCAAAGTAAAGTGCTGAAAATGTTCTAAATATACTAGCATACACTTACATTGTCATAAATTATAAGGTCCTTTTTTCTGAAATGTACACGGTACAAAAGAGCCAGCCTGCAGCAGTGTGTAGCCTTCCATGCCAGCACTACCAGCTGGCTCCTAAATGACAGGGCCGAGCTGACTGGCATCTCCTGCGGCTGTGGAGAGCTAAGCCTAAACTCAGTTTTACAAGAAAATACCCTCAAGATTGCAAAAAAAATGTAATTCTATCTTACAACTAATCAAATTGCTTAATCCATCTGTTACTTTCCCCCCTGCTTTTAGTTACATTTGCAATCGTTTCAGTGTTTCACTTCATTGTGAACTTGCATTCCTCTAAGCTAGGGGTGTCCAAAGTGCGGCCCGAGGGCAATTTGAGGGGATTTTTTGCAGCCCGTGACTTCAAATGAAGAATCAAAGGCCCGCGAGCGATTCTAACACGACAATTTTGGCCCGCAAGAAAAAAAGTTTGGACACCACTGCTCTAAGCTGTCCATCATCAGTCACTAAACCCCAACCATTACCCTTATACTACTGCATTATTCTTTAAAGTAACATAGTTAATGCTTCACACAGTAATATTTATTTATGTGGGCATTTAGCCTATCAGTGAACTGCTCTCTTATTTCAGATCCTGCATTTCCTTGTTAGAGGCCAGAAAAACAACTTCATCATGAACAACATATATTCAGCGTAACACACATTATAAATCTACACTCCATTATAATAAGTAGGGATAAAGCTACGTGTCAATATCAAGATCTCTCTCCTCCCCACAAATGCATTTAATTGCCCCCATGACATTTTCTCTCCACTTGTATAGTGAGCTGTCTCTGAGTGTGTGGCTGTTTGGATTTACCGGCAGTCTGGGAGTGACTGATAAGAACTGAAAGAGGCAATTACAGCCTCATTACATAAATCAAAGTGGGCAGAGGACCTTGGGCCGGTGTAAATGTTTGTTCTTATAGAATAGAATAGAATAGATGTTTATTGCCATTTGCACAGGTACAGGACAGTACAGGTACATTGGGATTTTTGTGCGTTTCTCCCTGAGTCAGCTCTACAAAAAAGTTTAAATTATATATAAAATAGAATAACATTATATAAAAAAGAGTAGACAAGTACAAATAAAATAAAATAAAAAATAAGTTGTAGGAACAGCTAAGTAAATTAAAATAAACTGTACAGAAGCTATACACTGTATTAAAGCAAATATATAATACAAAAAAATAACAAAGGGGAACACTATACAATGAAATGAAAATATAAATATGTTTTCTTGTCTCTACTTTTAGGGAGATGCATCTACTATACTGGAGATCTACACAATGACACGTCTCCAGATGATAAGGTATCAGGGAAAGACTTAGTGTGTTAATGCGACCCTCTCCTTGAAAACAAAGAAGTCCCAATTTGATGAGTGTAAGTGTTACCATAACATTGTCATTCTCTGATCTGCAATATGAAGTCACTTTTGTTGAGACTTGTAGCTTAGTCATCTACATTTCTCATTTGATAAAAGAGCTGAACTGTAAATGTCTTTGTAATGAACACTGCATTACACCACCCATTGGTTTGTGGACTCTCATTTTTGAGCCTCAAGTTTTGCATTTTTGCCATTTTTAATCTATAACTCAATCAATCTCTATTTGTACATAGCCAATCCATATCACATGTTAGCTCAAGACACTTTGCAAAAGAGCAGGTAAAAGACCTTACTTAGATCGTTCTATTACCTACAAAGACCCAACATTAATCAATCATGAGCACTACACTCATTATGATTTATCAGGTGATCCGACACTACTACCACCGTCGACCCTGAAGCCCAGCCACCACCATCAGACTGTCATCCCCACAACCATTGGCATCCTCATTCATGCACGGCCTGCTCCGACCTCCACCTTATCGGCAAGGAAGTGTGGACAACAGGCATGCCAGGAATACAGAGGAGAATCTGCATCTTATGAATGCATCTTATCCCATCTCCCCCTATCCCATTTTCCTTAACAATGAGTATGGTCTTGAACCTGCTCTTTTGTAAAGTGCCTCAAGAACACTCGTTATGAATTGGCACCAAAAAATAATGACTGATTGATGGATTGATAAGCAGAATTTAGCAAAGTTACAGAAAAAAACGTCCTTTTAACAGGCAGAAACCTTCAGCAACTTTGACATCAATTGTGAATTTTTTGCCTAAAAACGTTAGCAATCAACCCCTTAGAATTTCTGTTGGTGCGTCCAAGGGGTTCATCGTGGTGCGACTTGTCAATCAACAGGTAAAACACCCTAAAGAAAATGCACCCTGCTTTATCATCTATTTTACTCATACAACAAGAACACTCCGTTTGTACTTGAGATTGAGACTATAATCTCATTATGACAGTATTTACCGAGATCAACTAAGAAGTAGCCTCATTTTCTCATAAAGCACAAACACAATCATTCATTCACTATCTTGATTGTTTTTGTACGACTTCATATCCAGTTAAAGAAAACTTCCCAACAAAGCAGAGGTCATTTTCTCGTTGCCTTCCATGATGTCATTGCTGTTTTTATCCATTCAGTGCAATGCATGATGGAATCTTGTGATGCATTTTGCCATTAGTTTTACAATACTTTTCATATACTTTAAAATATGTGGGACAATTTTAGTAAACTATATAGGGTTTTATTCTCAATAAACATTCAGACAAGACTATTAAATGGCTATCTCATTATAAAGGGGACTGTGTAGTGAGCAGTGAGTTATTTTAAATCACAGCCATAGAGTTTTTCATAGAGTAGTGTGGCCCCCTTATGGCCATGAGAAGAAACACCTTTTAATGCACCGTTAAGTTCTGAGGCCATTGTGTGTGTGTGTGTGTGTGTGTGTGTGTGTGTGTGTGTGTGTGTGTGTGCGTGTGTGTGTCAGACCTGGAGGCCCTGAACACCTGCTGATGGGGAACATTGCATGTGAGAACAGCCCAGCTCCTGAGATACATCAGACCAATCAGCTTCAAGACATTGAAAGCAGGAAGACAGGGAGAGAAAAAAGCTCCCATCCTGCAGGATTGAAAAAGAAAAGGAAGTCAGACTCACAAAAACCATACACAAACACACACCGCGATGGAGGTTTGTCCCATGGCCCATGGTTTTCAATTCATTACGTTTATAGCTGTGAGGAGACATTTCTGAAATGAGCTGAGGAAATACGGTGAAGCCGGCCACAGGATGGTAATGGAGAGAATATAGAGGGCCACAGTTCTATAAACAGGGTCATGGAGACTGGTCAGCATGAGTCGGACTATTAACTTTGAGTTAGATCATCTATTACACACACAGTGGCCAGGCCAAGGTTACACTGTCAAAATGGAAATAAATCTTCTCTTCACTATTTTAGAGACATTTCAAACTTACCAGATCATTCCTTGGTTATAAATCAGATGTAAAACGTTCTCAGCTATTTTGAATTCTCCATATTCAGGCTGAGGAAATGAAAAGAAATAAAAACATTTTTACTGAGACGTTGTTTA
The DNA here is from genome assembly GCF_963584025.1 of Labrus mixtus. Classification (NCBI taxonomy): domain Eukaryota; kingdom Metazoa; phylum Chordata; class Actinopteri; order Labriformes; family Labridae; genus Labrus; species Labrus mixtus. The sequence goes on along the minus strand of NC_083612.1, from coordinate 35,245,129 downwards.
TTGTGTGGTTTTTTTCCTATCACATTGTCCTTTCAGGCCATAGTTTGAAGTCTGACAATCAACTCAGAAGTTTGAGCCTCACTGTGCAGAAGTACGATGGCCCTGAAGGTTAACTGTACAAAAATGTCACGACTTCAAAAAAATATTTTACTGGATGCCAAAAAACATTTAATCAAACAAAAACATTATATAATGGAAAGCAAATATTTCACAAAACAAAACAAAAAAAATTGAAAGAAAAAATACAAACAGGTTATGAATAAATATTATTTCATTAAATATGTCTTT